>NC_030427.2:25503710-25803710 GCF_001660625.3 Ictalurus punctatus
TGGATATCAAACAATTGCAAACACAACACAGGTTTGTAAAACAATACCCACTGATATTTTACATATTTTACATACAAAGTATATTCCAATTGATATTTTACATTTTTTAGCACACCTGGGTGACTAGGAACAGGAAATTGTTCAACCATGACTTCCTGATTCACTGGAGTATAAATATGAAGTAACACACAGGCCAAATCCCCTTATTCATTCATAGCAATGGGTAAGACCAAGGAATATAGCTGTGATGTGCAGCAAAAGGTTGTTGAGCTTCACAAAATGGGAAGTGGCTATAAGGAAATAGCAGAAGCATTGAAAATGCCCATTTCCACCATCAGGGCAATAATTAAGAAGTTCCAGTCAAGAGGAAATGTTGTGAATCAACCTGGAAGAGGTCGTGTGTCTATATCGTCTCAACGCTCTGAGAAGAGGATGGTTCGAGTGGACAAAGAAACTCAGAGGATCACAGCTGGAGAATTGCAGAAGTTAGTTGTGTCTTGGGGTCAGAAAGTCTCCAGAACTACAATCCGAAGTCACCTACATCACCACAAGTTGTTTGGAAGGATTTCAAGAAAAAAGCACCACAGTGGCTTTCAAACCCAATTTCAAATCCACTCAAGCTAATTGCTAATTACTGAAGGCAAAACAGAAGGCAGAAGGACCCACAAACAAGCAGCAACTGAATGCAGCTGCATTAAATGCCTGGCAAAGCATCTCAAGGTTGGAAACCCAGCAGCCATTGCCTGCAAAGGATTTGAATCCAAGCATTACAAATAATCCTGATATTTATAAGTATTGTATGTTAGTTTGTCTAATTACATTTGAGCCTGGTAAAATTGTTGGACTCTGTAAAGAAATGGCTGTAATTCCTAATGCAATAATTTAATGCAATATTTTTGTTAAACCCCTTGAATTAAAACTGAAAGTCTTCACTTCAATCGCATCTTGATTGCGTCATCATTTCAAATCCATTGTAGTGGTGTACAGAGGCAAAAAAGTAAGTCACTGTCCAAATACTTTTGTACCAGACGGTAAGGATAAGCACAGTATCGTCTTTCTTTCTTTCTTTCTTTTTTTCTTTCTTTCTTTCTTTCTACAAAGAAAGAAAGAAAGAAAGAAAGGAAGACTTTTGACTAGCACAACAGACTCTGAGCAGATGAGACATTTGTTTTGAACTTGAAGCAGAGAATAAATGCATATTTATTTGTTCGGTTATCTTTAAACATATATTTTTTAAAAAATATATGACTTTTTTTTTAAGAAGCCATGTCACTAATCAGACCAGAGAGGGCAAATAAACAGAAAAAAATCCATGTAAGTCTGTGAAAACTCAGCCTGGAGCTAGTGTCTGGTCTGATGATCTGCTTTCAGCTAAATAATTTACATAAATGCATGTGACTGGATAAACCACAACAGAGGATCTGCTACTGAAGCTGGTTCATATTTATAAATCCAGAGTTGCTGAACTACAGCCAGATATTTTCTTACATTAAGCAGTAATTTTTCAAATACTTGGTTCAGTGATCTGAAATACTTCAGCAGTCAGTGCCAAGTCTGATATGTTCTTGAATATATTTCAAAGAGGAAGTGCTTTGGATAAGAGACTAGATATATTCCAGTCTCATTACAAATCCTGTTTTCTTTACTTATGGGATCCCGAACCATACTCTTTACATTACACAATTATATGTACCACATAGCACATCCTAATTTTATCCTGTTCTAACATCAGCACTGGACACTGTGGTTTACATTCAGAGTGGATGTAATAAGTGGATCATCTAGCTGCTCAGCTGGTTCTTTAGTCCATCCTTCACTAGCAGGCTTTCATCTATATCCACTTAAATATAGCTCGCCTTTAATATCCCCTTTCCACTCCTTCAAAGCTATATTCTGCATCTGTGCCATTTGAATCAAAGCCTTTTTTTTGGACTCGACATACCATTTTGTCTTCTATACTCGGCAAAACCGACGTGACAAATGCCAGAAACGGAAAGACGTCTTCTTGTTTGACGTCTGAATGGAAAATCTCAGCTAGAGCCAAATGGTTACTAATGGTACAGACAAGGCAGTGTGACAACACAAACAGGATGCTGCGACAACCATAAATGACATTATGTATGGATGTGATGTAATGGCCTGTGTTACTGCTGCAACACTGTTTATCTGACCTCCTTTCTCTTCTGTTTATTATCCCCAGGGCCTGAACTGCAGAAATGAAATTTATATTCATACAGCACAAACACTGCTAAATAAGCATGATTTACCAACAGGTACAAGATCTATGGGGTGGGGTGTATAGTTTCCATACAAATTGCTCAACAAAAAGTACCTTAATCCTTTTATTATTCATGGACACAAAATGAAGAAAATAAGAAAGAAAGAAAAAAAGAAAGAAGATATTAGACAAAAAAAAAATGTACAAGGAAGAGAAAAAGAGACACAGAGTGAAAGAAAGAAATATCAAACAATCAATCAAATAAATAAATAAATAAATAAAAAAGAAAACAAAGCATAGTGAGAAAGAAAGAAAGACTGGAGTTAAACAACAGTCAGATAAATAAATAAATAAATAAATAAATAAATAAATAACAAAGAAAACAAGGGATAGTGAGAAAGAAAGAAAGACCGTAGTTAAATATCAAACAATCAAATAAATAAATAAACATCGACCAACACAAGGAATAGTGAGAAATAAAGAAAGAAAGACCAGTGTTAAACAACAAACAAACAAACAAATAAATTAATTAATAAATATGAAGACAGGACAGAGCAAAAGAAAAAAAAAAAGAAGAAAAAAAGAGGAATAGACTGGAAAAAGGAAGGTAAGTGTAAAAATGGTATACTATGAAAAGCAGAAATGTTCAGCAGAAATGTTCAGCAGAAATGTTCAATAAAAATGAAACTGGAAAAAAACAAACAAACAAACAAATAGAAATCAAGAAAAAAACAATGAATAGTAAGTAGGTAAGTATGAAAGAAAGAAAGAAGTAAGGAAAGAAAGAAAGAATATATTAGACAAATAACGTAAAAGAAAGAGAAAAGAGGTACAGTCTGAAACAAAAAAATACCAAACAAACAATCAAATAAATAAAAAAAATACATGGAAAACAAAGAAAACAAGGAATAGTGAGAAAGCAAGCAAGCAAGAAAGAAACACCAGAGTTAAACAAACAGTCCAAAAATTTGAAGGAAAAAAGAAAAAAGAGGAATAGTCTGAAAAAAGGAAGGTGCATTTTGAAAAGTGGTATACCATGAAAGACAAACAAACAAGCAAGCACATAAATAAATAGAAATCAAGAAAAAACAAGGAATAGTAAGAAAGAAAGAAAGAAAGAAAGAAAGCAAGAAAGAAAGAAAGAAAGAAAGAAAGAAAGAACTTTGGGTTAGATTTGCTCGAAGAAATTTTTTTTTTTTTTTTTATGGACACACACATGAGGAAGGAAGTTACAATGCCTTAAAAACTTCAATGTCAGTCAGAGAGTTGCTGTGATTTTATCATGTGTATGTGATGAAAAGGGTTGCTTCGAGCTTGTGATGGATGACAGCTGTCTACTGTTTCAGCTCCTCTAAGCGTCATTTTCCGTCTCTTTATATATTTGTGTGGAGGTGTGCATATTAACGCATGCGTGTGAAGAGCAAATTCTCCGTAGCGTAGGAGTGCGTGGGTAATAAATTATTCTGCATCGTCTGCCGGGTTGTTGGCTCGGATTGACATAAGCCCTTTTGGCATTCCTACAGAGCAGCAGCACTGAAAAGTGCAGAGCGCTTCACATGTAAAGAGAATATTAGATTACAGACACATCGGGAGTGACTGGGAGGGACAGAACACGGAACAAGCTAACACAATAACACAATAAGACCATTAGCTGGGTTGGGTCTCAGCAGAAACTCAGCCAGCTAAGCATTAACCAAGCTATGGAGTTGCAGGAAGTCCAAAATCAAATGCCCTGTACCCTTTACCCTGCTAAATCACATTTTAGTGACCCTCCACCCCTTCTACCCCCTCTGTGTCTTGTTTTTATTTCATCTCTCCAAATGCATTTCGTGAGTGCAGTACTGGCCTGTTCAACTTCACCACACAATGGCCCGAATGGGAAAGACGTAGGATACGAGTTGGGCAAGAATACTTTAATCACAGGCTACAAGAGGTATTATTATGGTTTATTCCACAGCACTGTTCAATTCTCATTTCTGACAGGTCAGAAGGTTGATTAATTTCCCATAACAGCAGCTTGGATAGTAGTGCCGGCTGTAATTCAAATCAAATCAAAGGTTTGTATTTATGCGTCCATTCTAATACGTTATTGTTTATGTAGTAACTACATACACAGAGACTTGTACAGGGATGCCTGATTGATTGAGATTTCAGACATACCTACACTATAAAGCCAAATGTATGTGGACACCTGACTAACACACCCATATAGGCTTGTTGAAAGTTCCAGTAGCACATTCCAAAGTTGCTACTATACAATCCTCCACTCTTCTGGGAAGGCTTTCCACTAAATTTTGGCTGTGGGGATAAGAGGAGGTCTGGGGTGCAGTCAGCGCTCCAATTCATCCCAAAGGTGTTCACTGGGTTGAGGTCAGGGCCCTGTGCAGGACACTTGAGTTCTTCCAGTCTAACCTTGGCACACCATGTCTTCATGGAGCTCACCTTGTGCACAGGTGCATTGTTATACTTTAATGGGTTTGGGATTCTTATGTCCAGTGAAGGGAAATCATAAAACTACAGCACACATAGGCATTCTATACAATTGTGTCTAACCACAAATATGATACCGATGCTGAAGCCCGAGATTAAAGTAGAAAAAAAGTGAGTGATCAAGTATTACTATGATGTGGTAAGAGATATCAAGTGGTACTGATATTATGAGCCCTTCATTTTGGCAACATCCTCAGATATGTACTTATTTTTAAACTTTTGTTTTACATAAATAATGTCTGGGTATACTGTTTCCAGTCTGGCTACTAATTGGTTTTTATCAAAAGAAAATATTACTCAGTTTTGTGACTTTTTTTCCTGTAATATTACAATAACAATATTACATTGTTCTTCATTAAGATAAGTCCAAAAGGAGGTTTTTGGCACTGGACTCAAACTTTCCGACTCAAATATGATTTAGATTCCTCTGGACACAATCCAGGACCTAAATCAAGAGTTGGATCCCATGGTGCACTGCAGCCAGTTGGACGCTTCCCGAAACTGAGGACATTTAATCAAAACATCCAGAACTGTAGCACCATGTCAGCTGAAATGAATTATGGCACTTTCATAGTATGGCCTAAATCTGAGACTGATTATTAATAGCACGTACTCCCCCCCGATCAACATGATTCTTTTTTTTTGTTTTTTTGTTTTTTTTAACGGAGTTGAGTGTGAGAGATATAATACCCCTGACTAAAAAATACATTGTGCAATAGCTTTTCAGTTGATCTCCTACCATGATTGCAGTGCTTGCAATTTCTTAACCAAATGCACTTAAACTGTGCTAAACAAACTGCCAGATAGTTTTCACCAAGTGTCTAATTTTATATTTCCATACACTGCTGTCAACTGTAAACAATATTTACTGTGGAGCAAAACAATAGGTTTGACACTTGGCATGCACACTAGTTATTATGGAACATACACTGTATGCCTTGTAATAAATACATATTTACTGACATCCCTCTGTATAACGTACTGTCAAGCCCTGTCTGTCAAGCTGATTTTCCATCCTTTACTAGAGCCTATCCTTTAAAGGGGGTTAGGTTTCTTATTTTAGGATTTGTTTCTGCGTACTCTCACTCAGAGCCTCGGGAAAACGTGCTCGGTTTGTTTCATAGCCTCCTGGCCCTTGGAATAACCATTTGTTTAGTGGTAGCAGCAGGATTCCAAGGGTTTAAGGGCCAGGACGTTCCATGTAAGTTCTGGTGGATTAGTTTAAGGGGATATAGACCTTCCTGCAAACCTTTCTGAGCATCTACCACAGGCCTCATCTCCCTCCTGGGGAATGTTCATTACCCTCTTACCTTCACTACCATTTCCTCAGCAAGATCTGGCCCCAGAAGGTTCCACTCCTGCAGCCTGTCCTGCTTCTTTCCTAACCAGAGGTGTTATTCTCCTCCAGGACCTAGTCGGGTATCCTCAATGTCCTGTAGATAAGGGTTGATTGACTCCAGTAGGATCCAGATAGAGCTGGATGGGAGTAAATTTAAATCTTTTGTGGCTGTTTAGGGTGTGTTTGGGCCTGAAAGTGCACCTGAATGCTTGAGAGTTATCATAAGGTGGAGGAGAATAACAGGAACAACAACTATAGGGGCTAGTATGAGAAGTGGCTAGCATAGTTGAAATGTGATGGATGGTTAAGATTTGGGTTAGGAAGTCCTGTGCAATCACCTGTACACTTGTTATAATCACCAATGTCTGCTTCATGAGATTGAATTGGATTGACTTATGCTTTATACAAGTTATGGGTCTGTGCTTAAATTAGGGATGCATTGATACCTTTTGTTTTCAAGTATGAGTAAATGGTTTTCGGTATTCGTCAATACCAACACTGAAAATTATGATTAATGAATCAGTGTTGTCATGTCACATCATCTGAGGGCACAGAGCAGAAATAGGAAACAGTCTGATTTGCTTTGATTGCCATAATTAATAATGGAATATGTTCAGATCACTGTCATTTCATGTTGTTTATTCATTAGCATGACAGTGTATATTAGGCTTACATCGTGTAGTATAGCATAGTATTGGATGTTGGTATCAGATAATTTCTGAGATTGATTAATTGAGCACAGCATTAGACCTATAAAAAATATCAGCATCAATGCATTCCTAGCTTTAATAGTACTGACATTCACCCCAGAGATCAAGAATCTACATCTTAACTGTCTTTTTATACTTGAGATATGCCACATCTCTGCATAATGTTAGGTCTAAAAGTAGAGTATGGGAATTTGAATGTTTGTAACCCAAGGACAGCTCGATGGTGTCTTTTGTCAACCTTTGACAATATCTGCTCAGCTTTAGAGCTAAGAAATAATCAAGCTCCTTAGTGCGAGTTGTGTGAGGAAAAAGCCTGACTGAGGTCACTGGACCGTCACGTCAGTCTAAAGGAAGACATGCCAAACTGTGCAGGACCAGATGGGTCAACCTGTGGCTTCTGGTTCCTCTGTTGCTTTGCCTTGGCTGTTTTCCGTCTCTTTCACTCCCTCTCTCTATCCGACAGTCTAAATGAATGCATGTCTCTTTCTCCTGACCTTACTCGCTCCTTCGCTGACTCATTTTCTTGTGGTGGTTTGCTCCCGCTGCGCGTTTCTCTGACGCTGAACCGATGTGAACTCTCACTTTATTACTTTTCTATGCTCTCCATCTCCCCCTCCTGCCCTGTGAGCTGGCAGCAGCTGCTACCAAAACAACAGCTGGACTGAAGTCAGCCAAAGAGGGCAGGAGTGGAGCCACATAATGCTAGAACTTGAGTATGAGATATGGATGGCGTTAACGAAGTCTTGGACTTTGATTTTCAGAAGGAAGTAGATTGATGGGTATCCAGACAGAAGGAAACAATCCACCAGGTTCTTGGCTTTTCCAGAACCTTCAGCTCATGATTTCATTAGTGGGATCCATTTGAAACCATCACCTCATTTTATAAAGATTTGCTTCACCTAAAAAGGTGAAGAGAAAAAAAAAATAAAAGTAAAAGTAAAATGAACATCACAGTATTTGAACTCAACTGTTTTTATTTGTGATAAACTGTATTTGTACATTAACTGGACAGATGTTTATGAGACTGGGATTTAGATTTTTTGTGAATCTCTTTACTCAATTGTGTTGCTTGGATATGTAAATAGGCTACAAAAACAACTTTTTTACCAGTGAATAATGTTACTTAAACCATATGACTACAACCTAATAATGCATCCCCACCATGACCTGGGAACCCCATTCAAGATGTGACTTGGAATAGACTTAGGGGCCTAGGACCTAAAATGAGGTTTAGACTTGGACTGTACTGGTTCACAGTCTACTTCAGTCGATACCACTAGAGAAGGTCAATTATCTTAAACCAGTAGCTTTCTTTAAATTAATAAAGTATTATATTATCTTGTCTTAAAAATAGGATCTAGGGACCCCCTGAGGTCACTGAGGTGTAGATAGGGGTCTAAAATGTTTTTCTAATTGCTTTACAGTGATGGAAATCATAACCTACCTAAAAATTATTAAATGTATTATTGTTCTTACAGTTATTCAGTTTAACTAGTTAGTTGAATTGAATTGGTTTAATCCAAACCTCTATAACTCAAAAACACAAATAAATAATGATAACTTGGGCCTTATGTGTTTTGTCATTGGAAAGTTCCAAAAAACTTCAATAAATAGCCAGAATATTACTGCACACATTTGAATAATAAGTCTAATATTAAAATAATTGGATTATGTTGATTAAACAAATCTGTACTGAGGGTCCAGGGGATTTATTTTACAGTTAAAGGCATCCCTAGCTCTAAATGATTTGAGAACCCCTGTCCTAAACAACCTAATCTACACTGTTCGTTATAATATGGTGTAAAAGAATGGCTTTGGAGAAAATACAGTATGATTTTTCACAGGTTTTTCCACATGCCTGAAATGCAATCAACCAACAAATGTAATCCAGTCCAGTGTCCAAATTTTGCATCTTTTGTTTTGCTGTTATGGAGCCACAAGACTTTGGAGCTATGAGGCTGATGTAGCAAACAAGTGAGCGAAACCTAAGACCACCAAATAAAGCATGCATACCACATGTCAAAATCATCAGAAAGTTTACATTACGTGCTAGCTACTAAGCTCCAGTTCAACAAACATATCACTGTTGATTGACATAACTGGGAGACTTGGTTAAATTAGTTTCATATTTTCCGCTTGAGGAAACAATAATGGCTAATTTCTCATTCATCATTTTAACGTATGTATTACACGTTACAATCTTTTCTCATAGCAATGTGGACCACCTCATGGTGGACTGTCTGCTAATGTATTCCCACATTCAGACAGGATAAATAACAACAAAAGTCCATTATATTCTTATTGTTATTTAGAACTATGGAGATATAGGTGGCAAATAGTACTAAAAATGTGCAAAACAATGTGGAATTAAGTAATTTCACCCATGGCCAAAAAGGGCTGCCATTAATATCAAGCTACTTCCTGGTCACAACATTTTCAGTTCATCTTTTATGCATCATATTTTCAGTCTTGCATGCCATCTTGAAAACCCTCTTGGTTTTGGCATCTTCTAGAAGGCTAAACCGTGGTTTTCAAATCAGCATGGGTCACATGTCGTACTGTCATATCCACACAAAGCTTCAACGACTTTGCTGTCAGCTGTGACGGTGAGTCACCAGCTCAAAGGCAGGGTCAGTTCTTCTATCTCCCAGATCTACCTCTAAGCACGCACTTGTTCTGTTAGTGCTCCACCCCAACCACAAAGAGCTGACACCAGACACGTCCTCCTACGCACTCACACTCTGTGAAAGACAATGCCATCCAAGAAGCATCACCTTACAGCATTTAACTGCTTGGTAACTCTAGACTACGTCCAAAACCACTTGGAAGAAATTGCATAAAAACCATACACCAACATTCGGTGGGCGGTTTTGGATAAACCCTTAGCATCTTTAATGTTAATTTGTCATCCATCTGTATTTGTCAACCAGTTATTTGGACGTTGAGTCAGGTTGATATATGCAGTTTACAACGGTTAGAGCAACACTTGAAAGGTTATATAATTGGCTGTGGTTAGTAAACATAGCACATGTTGCTTCTGGCTAAGTCACAATAATGGCATAAAGCAAGTTGCGTCCTCGCTTTTTTCTTTTCAGCTGCCTCCTATTGTTAATTTAAACCAAATAGACATGGCAGAACATCTCAACAGCAGTTGCCCTTTTGTTGCAACAGCTGCCATCCCTGAGGATGTTTGTGTGTTTCTGTAAGTTTAACCCAATACCCTCTGACTCACTGCTCTTCTCAATTCACCGTAGAAGAAGAAAACAATGTATTAAAGCTCACAGTATACCTCATAACTGTAATCATCATCTCATCCCTTTCAACCACCACGCAACTCACAAGCTTGACAATGAATGTGAAGTTAGAAAGGCATTGCAGGTGAGAGATGAAGGGAAAAGCACATCGTCTGTAATCATTTGGAATGCATGAAATCATCATATCAGTCAATAATACAAACCTTGACACGCAAGTCACAGTTTGTGTCCTTTTGATTGACTACCATTTTATTCTCTTTACTCATGTTTAAGCTCTAGATCATCTCTTTGGCATATTTACACCAGATCAAATATGCCTTCAAAAGAAATAGAGTCTTTTAAAAATATATATATTCTTAGTTTTGGTTACGTTTGCGTAAGTAAATGAACCAAAAAGCTGAGGGACATAATATTCTCAGATCAGAAATATGGCGATGGAAAAATTGAAACAAAGTTGCCCCAAGTGCGCATAGAAATCACAAAAATCTCCCAAGCACAAAGAGCACGGAGCTGGAGTATATTAGTATATTACTAGATACTTATAAAAATAGCTAGTTTTAAAACACAGGTATCCATCGATACGCTTCTGCGATGTCATTATTTTCTTTTCTGCTTCTCCTGCAATTTTTCTAGAAAGAGCACACCTGGTATTCGAGGTGATGGGTTTGTTTAAAGCATGGGAAGAAAAAAAACTGTCACCCATGAGTCAAGATGAAGACTACACATTATACAGTACATGGAATGGTTCAGGAGCTTATCCTGCAGGGATGTTAGTAAATACTAATATTACTTGGAACGAACTGATGTGTTTTAAACAAATACACACATGAATTGGAGGTGCATTATATTTCTGAAGCTTACCAGAAAGTTTCTCAGAGGTGAGCATTGGGACTGGGATTGCATGGGACAAGACAAAAAAGCTGGACAAGCAAGCAGTCAGATATGAAGATGCAGGGCACGTTCATTACGAGAGATGCCTTTACAGTGCTCAGTCATTCATAATGATTAACCACCTGGGCAAGGTCATGGTGGTTTAAATTAAGCTAGTAAAATATCTGGGAAATAGGCCCAACTAAATTCATGAGACATTATTATGGGAACAGACAAACAAAAATAATAACTGTATGAGGGGGATTAAAAAAAGTCCCTTTGTACATTTGTAGTCGACATTGGTTATGAACTAGAATAATGTAGCTGAGGTTGAGGAACTGTCAGAGCCAGAATTCCAGTTTAGGCTATGCCCATGTCAGGTTTAAATCCAAATTCAGATATACATATGGATATTTAGCGCACTAAAGTGATACAAACACAGGTACTGGCATTTTACTGGCAGCTTCACCTATCCACAAGCAATAATCAATTAGCTTAAATTGGCTTCTTTGAAATTGCTTTTAACTTGAATAAATTACGCAATTGTCAGCTTCGGGAGATTAATATTACTGTTCTGATTACTCAGAGGAAGATCTTTGGCCTCTCACATTGTTATTCCTCCATACTTACAGTCTAAACAATCATCTCAGTTCTTCAGGAGCTGAAATTGCTTACAATAATTGGCTTCCACTACTCCTACAAAAGCATGTTGTTGTTGGCTCATATGAATCTCGTGTTAGCAAATTTCCACTCCTTATTTCCAGTCATCCCAAAATAGGATGCACCCATGTTTTTTTTGGATGGGTCAGTTTGATCTGGGTTAAGCTCATGTTGTAATGTTCATGTTGGGTGTTCAATTTATCTTGGAGCAACCACTGACAGAGAAGAAGGGGCTAGCTGTTCAAGGCCAGTTTGTTCTCTGATTATCTCTGTAACATTAGGTGGGAAAACAATTTTTAATGGTCATTGTATGCTCTTTTTAAATTGATGGTTTTGGAGACTGTTCTAATATAAACCACATGTACACATAAACCACATGTATATTATATATATATAATATACATACACACACACACACACACATACACACACACACACACACACTCATAAAGCAGCTAAACTCTTAAGGATTCTGCATTTCATTCAAGATCATTCTGTCAGTCACTTGTCAGAAACTACAGCCCTGCTGCACAAATTACAGGATTGAAAGTAAATGATTAATGTCCATACAATCATCATACTATTAACATGGATGCTAGTTAACCACATTTTGTGTATTTGCTAATTCTATGCTAAAATTCTCAACTCTGTTACTTATTTATGAGCAAAAACCAATTGTTGTCATTAAAGAAATCTGGTAAAAATGAGACTGTTGTCTGGGACATATTTTTAAATGGTGAAATGCATGTTTTCCTGGAGTCTATTTTGAAGAATTATATTGAAATAGCATTTTTTAAAATGGTCACAAGGACTGAATAGCATTCAGTTAGATTCCCAATTATAGAATTGCCCTCATGAAGTACTGGTATCATCTGAAGATGATGTTTACTGAAGCATCGCTTGCTTAGGACGCATCCATAGTGTTCTGATGCTGACTGTGATAGTATTGTTGATGTGGCAACATATCACTTTTGCAGAATCATTAGCAAATTGTGTAGTATACAAACCCATTCACTGGAATCATGCAAAATGTAGTCAATTATAATCTACTACATAGTGCTACAGAGCAGTAATGAATATGGTGCTATTCTGAACATTGAGAGACCTATTGTGCAACTCACTTTAAACATCCTGCCAGAGTCATGGCCACATGGTTGACATGGGGTGGCAGCTGACACCCTTGAAATAAACCTTGCCAGCCCATGTCTGATCTCAACTTATATTTCTGTGGCAACTCAAGCTGACTTTTTGAATCTCATAACTCATATTGCTGTAGGTCTTCTAGTGCTGTAGGCATTTTGACCAAATTTGCTCAGCTTTAAGACTTATAGAGAGACTGCGAAACCAATACATTAATATAACTGACTTTAGATGGCATGGCTTCCACAAACAATGTGACGCAGTTGGGTGTCTTGTGGAGGCTGCACTCACCTTGTTGTGGACATGGCCACTGAGCAAAGTCTTCAGATGAACACGCTATGTAACCAAGCATGTGATTGGTCATTACAAATGAGGTGTGCCCAAGCCGATTCACTCTAAGATGCATGAATTTGAAGAGAGGACATGGAAATTGTCATGAAATTTTAATGGCGCCATCTACAGTACTGGAACACTGTACAGTCAGAAAGGTGATTTTGTCCTCATGCAACCCTCACAGATGCAATCTGTATTAAGTTCTATGCTAAATATACTGTGGGCTTTAGCCTAGCTTTGCTTAGGCCCTAAAATCAGGCTGTAGTAAATATGTCCTTTTACAGCCCTATCGCAGAACCACTCCAGTGCTCAGAATGAGTGTACTTTTCTCCATCCTCCCTCCTCAGAAAGCTGATAAGCTAATGCCAGCAGCACTGCACTTCTGCCCTGTTCACCCAAGGCCACTAACACATCTTACCCCTTAAACACATCTCTTTCTACTCTCTGCCTGTTTTGCTCCTCTCTGTTTCATCTTGTCTCAGTTTCTCTCTTCTCTCCTGGACGCAATTAACAGCGGTGCCTTATCGGACTTGGTCGGTACTCTAAAGATTACAGAGGGACCCCTAATGAGCTGACCTGCTGAAAGAAATGACGGGAATAAATCCAAAGATGAAAAGGATGAACACATTGTGTGTTTGCGTGTGTTTTGTGCAGCACTAGCAGCTGTGCTTATTAAATAAAGTGTTACCATCATGTCAAAAGTTGATGAAAACAGGTCTCTCTCTCTCTCTCTCTCTCTCTCTCTCTCTCTCTCTCTCTCTCTCTCTCTCTCTCTCTCTCTCTCTCTCTCTCTTTCTTTGTCTCATCCTGTCATGATCCACAACAAGAGGGGTTTTCAGGGACAAGGGGAGTTCCATTTGCTGGTTAAAAATACTGCTGAGGTCATAAAATGCTCCAAACGCCTTATGTAAACAGGACACACTAAGAAGAAAATCAGGCAAGACTGTTTTTAATGGTTGTTGTTTTCTTGTGTTGCACTGGTCAGTGAATCAGACTTTCCCTCAAACAAAATCTTGGCTCTGTATTCTCTGTGAGTGCATGCAAGTGCGTTATGAGGTCATATGTCACCCATTTAACAATTAAGCATTGACACTAAATTTAGAGTTATGCAGGAATGTGCAGCTGCCACTCTCCTCTGTTCCAGTGAAGTTTCCATAATTAATACCAGCGCTCACAAAGAGCGAGAGAGACAGAGGCTGGGTGTTTATGTTATTAATCCTGTAATCTTCAGGCACATTATGTAAGTAGTTCATGAAGGTCAATAGGTCAATAGGTTCAGGAGTTTGTTTGGATAGGAAAGACGGAAGAGTTATTCTAAGGATAGAAAAGACTGAATGTCAGAGAGACAGGACTCTGCTGGATCTTTTAAGCTCTAGACCAGGAGTCATCAACTGGCCGAGCACAGTCTGGCAAAATATATCAACTGATCCATCTAAACACTTGAACAATTCTGTTCAGAACCAATCAACAATGTGAAAAACTGGCCGTAGTTCAGTGAAGAAATCTCAGAGTTTCAGGGACTGTGACACAGTTGTTGGTGCCATATGGTCTGGTTTGAATATTTTTTGAACACAAAAGTCTCTTGAGTTTACACAAAATGGTGCAAAATAAATAAATAAATAAATAAATAAATAAATAAATAAAACCTCCAGTGGGAGACATTTCTGTGACTGGAAAGGCCAAAACAAAGAATTTCTCAAAATTTTACAGAATAAAATTTTAACCGAAGATCTGAGGGATACAACTTGGTTAGTCACTGTAAGAAGGCTCCCACTAAGAGCGGTTGTTAAATGGAGCTGTTTCGTAAAAGCCAATAAATGCCCGATGCCTAACTGTGATGAAGAGGAAACACTCGAAGATTTCCTTTTAGAGTGTTATCGCTCTAAAGAAATATGGGATGAATTAAAAATCATTGGTCTTAGTATAGAAATAAATATGAACTCAATTTTTTATGGCATTTTTAAAGAAAATCATAGCAAAACCCAGCATGACTTCATTTGGTTTATAATATGTTTGACTAAATCTAAGCTCTGGAAAACAAGAGCCAGAATGATTATAAATCAAACATTTATATCCAGTGATGTTGTTCTCAAAGACATTCAAAAAGAGCTAAGAAGCCTAAAAAGCAACACATCCTGGTTTAAAGACTCTTCAGTGTGGGACACTGTTTGTGTGTAATTGTACCATGACTATGTAAGTATTTTTCTTTCTAAATATAACTTTTTTAAGATTGTAAATTTTGCATAAATTCAATAAAATTCATTTAAAAAAAAAAAAAAAAAGGGTGGAAATCCCTATCAATATCCATCCATCCATCCATCCATCTTCTACCGCTTACTCCTTCTTCAGGGTCACAGGGGAACCTGGATCATCAGGCACAAGGCAGGGTACATCCTGGACAGGGTGCCAGTCCATCGCAGGGCACAATCACATACACACCCACCCATTCATACACTACATACACACCAATCAGCCTACCATGCATGTCTTTGGACTGGGGGAGGAAACCGGAGCACCCAGAGGAAACCCCCACAACACGGGGAGAACATGCAAACTCCACACACATATGGCCCTGGTGGGAATCAAACCCTGGACCCTAGAGGTCTGAGGCGAATGTGCTAACCACTATGCCACCATACACCCACCTGTCAATAAATTCCTAAAATAAAAATAAAAAATATATAAATAAAAAAAGAAAGGCCTTGTTGATGAGAGAGGTCAAGGGAGAATAGCCAGACTAGTTCAAGGCTATGGTAATATAAATAACCACTCTTTACAACTGTGATGAGAAGAAAAGCATCTCAGAGGCAAACGGGCAACAACAGCAAAAGTTCTACATCAAGTTACACTTCTGTTAGGCCATGAACAGGACTACAGTGGACACAGACTCACCAAAACTGAACTGGACACTGAAAAAGCCATAAACTAATCATTTAAAAGATAAAATGAATGTAGTTGCTTATCTGGTCTTCCAATTTTATATAACTTAAATTTTATTTCACAACTCTTGGTCTGACCTTCCTTTTGACATATTTACACACCATTCTGGCCCTGATAATCAAACGCATCTTTAACTGGCCCTGATAATCAAATGCATCTTTAACGGAAATCTAAAATGACAACATGCATTTGAAAGCACAGCTGCTGTTTTTGATTTGTGTAGATGTTATTGGAATGACTTGTGTGTGAGAATGTTAGAGAGAGACTGAGATGCTGTCACTTATTCCCAGAACTGTAAATTCCCCTCGCAGGTGTGTAAACACTCACTTTCCGTAAGGATGTCAGAGCTGGTATTGGTTCAGAGCGGAGATTCTAGTTTCATTGAGGTTATGAAGCTCTCTGAGCACTCATCTATGTGTTCGGGTGGTGGTTTATACTTTTTTTTTTTTTTCGCCTTCTGGCATCTCAGTGACTGTGACTCTGACTCTGAGATTTGTATTGACCATGAGTGCTGAGCTTTCAAGAACTGTCTTCTACTCATTCAGTGGTAGACATATGAGAAGATGAAAGTTTCTCAAGATTAATAATGTGTTGTTGGTCTCTGTAGACTGTTTTCAGAACTGTTTCTCATGAGCAATGGCCAAACAGCTGCACTGGGCTTCTTTCATGGTTTCAGTGCCTGTGCCTGTTTCAGTAGCCACAAATTAAATTCCAGTCACACTGCTGGCCAAGATGAGAAGCTTTTTTGCTCATCATGACATTTTATATCTTCAAAAAGAGACAGCTGAGGTGAGTTTGTTGGATTTTTTGGTTTTATTTGATTACTGTTGTCAAACAGCATGAATATAACAAGAAGTGGAAATCTTTACTCTATGAGCTTCAGAACTTCACCTAAAATTGGTATGATGTTTATTCCTGGCAACCACAATTTGTTTATCCCTTGTTTTCCTAAATATCAGCATGAATGACTGAAGTCTTCCCCCTCCCCTCCCTGTTCAATAATGGCTGGTACATTACTATGTCAAAAATTCTTCAAACTTCAATGTACTTTTTTTTAATGGAAAATGGAGCATAATGTTTATGCACCAGCATGCATTAGCACGGATGTCTATTAACATGTGATTATAATTGAACACAACATGAACAGGTGTGTTTGGAAAACAAAAAGTCCTTATGAATGCGATGTCTCCCAATTCAGTTTGAGCTTAAAGGCAAGTACTGTTGTTTAAAGGCAATAGTCTATATTTTTATTGAAATAAGAACAAAAAAAGACTGGCATCTTCAGAGGAGTGAACTACAAATGGCTCATTTCAATGTGTCTTTCAGAAAATTTGAATGGTGAGCTCAGAAAATCAACTTAAGCATGTGCATTATTCTGAATACAAGGAACTTTTCCAGCTTAAATATTGATGTAACTCTAAATATGACTGTTGGTTTGGTAAAAAATAACCTCACGGTCCTTTGCTCATCCAATGATATGACTGGCATAATATTCAAAAAAAGAACACTTCAAGGTTTGTTTAGTGGTTCTTTGTTACCTATGGGTTCTTAGTGTCATACAAGCTTGCACATGACAGGGGAAGCACTCACTTAAGGGGTTCCCCCAAGGGGGAATACTTGTGCACATGGTTTTGACTTGTGAATACTTTTCCACTGTTGCTGAAGTTTGTTTCTGAAGTTCGTCTGCGCTTCACTGTCCAAGACATTATGGTGGAAAAGCAGATAGTATTGTAGCCTCAGCCCCAGTGACAGGCTGACAGCAGCAAGAGTGGGTGTAATGCTTTATATACAATGCACAAATATAGTATTAATCAAGTGTATCTTAGCTGAGATGAACTTGTTCACATTCCTTGTATCATCTCCTAATAAGACAAGACAGCTTAGAAAGAATTATAACCCAGAGTAACGATCATAACTGCACTTGAAATAAAAATGAAAATCAAAACAACATAATTAAGCTTGAGGAAATTGGTTTCAAGGCCATTAAAGTTGTTGTCTGAATTGATAAACCTTTATTCTTTTAGTTGAAAAATAAATTATGTAAGACATTTGGCAGCGCTCACTTCATCATTAGTTATTAGCTTAATTGTCAATTAAAATATTGGGAATTCAGACAGAACATGTGAGGCTTAATAACAGAATAACAGCATATCTGCTGAATAGTTGTGGAATGAGACAGAAACTGTGCTTCACATGTTCAGCCTCAAACAGAGAAAGAAATAGGAAACAGGTGACAAACACGAACTTCCTGTCAGTATTAGCCATCTAGTGTAATTGCTCTTAGACATTTACAAACAAAACAGACTGGTGACTCATTAGGTTTTACCTAACAGAGGCAGAAATACCATTGACTTTCTACACTTTGACATCAGGGCCATTCAGTGCTAGAGCACAGTGCCACGACGATAGTAAAGATTAATTTATGATGTATTAAATGTCATAAAGGTCAATGCCAGGGTTAACTTTTCTCACAATTTTCATATGAAATCATGTGAAAACCAACTACATCTCCTTCATTCATTTGAATTCTTTTTTCATGATTTTTTTTCATGAAGTCTGGTTCATTTATAGTCAGAAGAATAACATACATCATGATTATGAGCTGTCCCCATAGTAAACATCTTCCTATCATCAGTGTTCCTACCACTTTCAGAAGAAGAGCCAGAAGTCATAAACTGTTATACAACTAAGTTTTCCTTCGCATTATTATTTGTTTGACTGTCATCAAACGACAAACACGATAAACCAAAGCATTCCTCAAGAAATTGCCTATTGATTTGTGTTCTAGTTTTTCATACTAAATATGATTTACATTTGTTTCTCTTCTTTATTCTCCTCATGGGTAAGAGATGCATCTGTTTTAGAAGATATATCTCAACAGTGATATAATGTTTGAAATAATGGTTTCTTCACACAGGGCACAATGCACAAACATCCTAACACTGAATAAGACTTAGCTGCCATCCCCTTGTCACAAATCATGAACAGGTTATCAAGACACATCCAAGGTTTGAGAGGGGTCCAGTATAGAGGGCTAGAGGTAACATTCTGGTTATTATGGTGTTGGCAACATCTGAAATAGGCCTCCAACTTGCATGAAAATCAGCACTTCCATGACCAAGTCCATGGATCTCTACCAAGAAAAGTGTGGGATGCTTCCTTCAAGTGAGATGAGAGACCTTGCCCCTGGTAAAGGACTTTAAGTACCTTGGGGTCAGGTTCGTGGCAGCAGTGTTACAGTCACTCTGCTGGTCTTAGGGTGGGCTTAGTAGATGAAGAGGATGAAGGCTTTACCTGGCGATTTACATCCCTACCCTGACCTATAGTCATGAGATGTGGGTAGTGTGTGTTAGAGTAAGGCCATGTGTACAGGAGATGAAAATTAGATTCTTCAGCTGAGTTGCTGGACTTGCTCTCTGTGGTAGCATGAGGATATCAACAATCCAAGGGGGCTTTTGAGTAGATCCACTGCATCTGCAAATTGAGACGTGCCAGTTGAAGAAGGTCTGGCACCTTACAAGGATGCTCCCTGATCAGCTCCCGCTAGAGCTGTATCAGGCATGTCCCACTGGTCAGAGACCCAGGGGATTGAACCAAGGCCCAGTGGAATAATTATATTTCACAGTTGGCTTGTGAACATCTGGAGATCCTCCAGGACCAGCTGGTATCTGTGGCCAGGGATAGCGAAGTCTGGGGTGATCTTTCCAGCCTATTGCCACCATTACCCACAACCGGAAAAAAAGAAGGGGAATGAATGAAGTCAGTCCACCTACTCATATGTTTTTTTGGAAGTGGGAGGAAACCTGGAATTCCTTTGGAATACGGTCTGACCATGTATTTGTGTATTTGGGCTTTGATAATACAACAGGTTTCCTGCATGAAGGAGGTTGAGGTGGCACTAAACTGCAGTGGAAAAGCTAGCTCAGAAAAGTAAAGCGAGCCGAGTTGAGTCGAGTGAAGCCGTACCTTGCAGTAGAAAAGTGGCTAAAAATATTATACTTGGTCACTTATTTATTCAGGAAAATGATCCAATATTACATATCTGTGAGTGGCAAAAGTATGTGAAGCTTTGCTTTCTGTATCTGGTGTGACCCCCTGGTGCAGCAATAAGTGCAACTAAACGTTTCCGGCTTGGAGGAATTTTATCCCGTTCCTCAGTACAGAACAGCTTCAATTCTGGGATATTGTATGGTTTCCTCACATGAACTGCTGGCTTCAGGTCCTTCAACAACATTTCTATTGGATTCTCCAGATTCTTGGCCATTCCAAAATATTTACTTATTTATTCTTGGCCATTCCAAAACATATTCTTCTCTAACCATCCTTTCGTAGAAAAACTTGTGTGATTAGGGTCATTGTCTTTCTGTATGACCTACTTTCTCCTGTGATTCAGTTCAGGACAGATGTCCTGAAATTTACCGTTAGATTTCGCTGGTATAATTCAGAATTCATTGTTTCATCAATGATGGCAAGTTTTCCCGGCCCAGATGCAGCAAAACAGGGCCATACCACGATACTGCCACCACCATGTTTCACAGATGGGATAAGGTTCTTATACTGGAATGCAGCGTTTCCTTTCTCCAAACATAATGCTTCTCATTTAAATGAAAAATACAGTTTTGGTCTCATCCATGCACAGAACATTTTTTTCAATAACCTTCTGCATTGTCCACGTGATCTTTAGCAAACTGCAGACAGGCAGCAATGTTCTTTTTGGAGAGCAGTGACTTTTCACACCATTGTTGTTCAGTGTTCTCCTGATGGTGGACTCATGAACATTAACATTAGCAAATGTGAAAGAGGCCTTTAGTTGCCTAGAAGTTACCTTGTGCTCCTTTGTGGCCTCATGGACTACTACACATCTTGCTCTTGGAGAGGTCTTTGTTGGTCGACCGCTCCTGGGGAGGGGAACAGTGGTCTTGAATTTCATGCATTTGTATACAATCTGTCTGACTGTGGATTGGTGGAGTCCAAACTCCTAAGAGATGGTTTTGAAACCTTTTCCAGCCTGAAGAGCATCAACAACTCTTTTTCTGAGGTCCTCAGAAATCTCCTTTGTTCGTTCCATGATACACTTCCACAAATATGTGTTGTGAAGAACAGACTTTTATAGAGCCTTGTTCTTTAAATAAAACAGGGTACTCTCTCACACCTTATTGTCATCTCATTGATTGAAATCACCTGACTTTAATTCCACCTTCAAATTAACTGCTAATCCTAGAGGTTCATACTTTTGCCACTCACAGATATGTAATATTGGATCATTTTCCTCAATAAAACATGACCAAGTATAATATTTTTGTCTCATTTGTTTAATTGGGTTCTCTTTGTCTACTTTGATAATGTTAATGAATAATAATAATGTTTTAGGCCATATTTATGCAGAGAGTAGAAAATTCTAAAGGGTTCACAAACTTTCAAGCACCCCTATAGAGAGGGCATTAACTTATTGTCAGATGGTTTTTATCCAAATGACTTACAAGAATGGCAGAATCCAAAACAGCATTTAATGAAGCAGTTAAGGGTTATGTGCCAAGCTCCAGTGCCCAGCAGTGACTCTTTGATTTACAACCTGGTTACTCAACCAATGAGTTACCGCTTTTCTGAATCACATCACCCTGTACCAGCAGAGAACATCCCATTCCAAGATGCACACATCACTTAGGGCATTACTAAGTGTTCGAGAAAAGACCTGCTCACCATCATTATGTCTCCAAACCACACCATCACATCTCATTTCATTTCACTGTTCATCTCTGACATCATGATGTAGTCAAGCTTCTCCGAATCACAAACTGCACCTCCAAGATTTTGAAAACTTGCTCAAGAGCCCAATGTTGGCATCTTGGTGGTGCTGTGATTTGAACTTGCAATTTTCCAAGAACTAACCCAAAGCCTTAACAACTAGCCGCCATTGCCCTTCATACTGTACATCATGATTTAATCATAGTAATGTGAACGCCCCACCCACTGTTACAAACCACATTTCATTTTAACCTCTGTTACTAGAGCTAACGCTCCATTTCTACCAACTTCTAGCAATTGAAAGGTTTTGCTACCATCTGAGACAGACCTGATGATAGCTTTGGTCTTTTGTTGCATGTTAGCAAAGAAAAGGAATGTCTTTTAGGTCGTAGGTGAGATCTACATCAGAAAAAAAAGTGGCTTGAAACACTGAGAAAGGAGAGATTTCAGAAAATTGCTGCGGGTTTGGAAAGTATCACATTTGCCTTGGTGATAATATATTCGGTTTTGAAATGTCTGAGTCTTACTGATAGAATACAGTGGTGTTTGATGCCATCGCTGAGGTGCTGCAGAGATCTTATCTGGAGGTGTTAAAAACGCACACCATCTGTTGACCAAATGAGTCCTATATGGTCCAGGAATATGGGAATAAAATGGGAATATCAATTAGATCCTTCAAACGTTGGCATGTAAAAAAAAGATGCTTCTTATTTGCACACTGCTATGGGACTTGGAAGACGAGGTGTGTGGGTGCGGGAGGAGGGGTGCATCTTTAATTAAACCTAATTGATATGCATAGAAAAAACTTGATATCTGTTTGAAAATTTGACTGTTTCTCTGAACATATGGTGCCTCAGATGGGGGAAACAGTTCTCTCTCTTTCCTCTATAAAATGAGGCCCTTCTCTGGGGAAAGGAATAGGCCAAGACATGGCCAAGTTAAAAACTGGCACCCATTTTGGCATCTGTCTTTCATTTCATACTTCACCCTGTTTTTTTACTATGCTCTCTAGTAATTCTCTGTTCAAAGTCCTGTTGCCTATAAGTCTCTCTCTCTCTCTCTCTCTCTCTCTCTCTCTCTCTCTCTCTCTCTCTCTCTCTCTCTCTCTCTCTCTCTCTCTCTCTCTCTCTCTCTCTCTCTCTCTCTCTCTCTCTCTCCCTCCCTCCCTCCCTCCCTCCCTCAATGGGACATCTGTCTGTTTTCAGCCCACAGGTTGAAGTTGTTAACCTGCACTGACTGCTTTCTCCTCTGTTTATTTATTATTTCCCTTATTTGTCGTCACATTTTTTTTTTTTTTAATTGTTATTCCAACTAAATCAGATGCTATAATCTCTCACATAATAGATGAATTGTAGCTGTGTGTTCAGTATCACAGGATCAATACATCAAGCTAAACCACTGCACATAACTAATAATAATAATAATAATAATAATAATAATAATAATAATAATAATAATAATAATAATAATAATAATAATAATAATAATAATAAAAGTAATTTCAGTAAACATACATGATATTTTGTTAATACATGTTAAATTAGATGGCTTATTGGTTAAATTTTGACCACTTTACCACAGCAGGTCAAGACACTATTTCTTATATACATAACTGTTTTCAATTTGACTTCTAAACTTCTATGCATTTGGCTTTGAACTTAAATGTCATTAGGTGTGACACAAAGTACGTAAACATTTGTAAATTAGGCTGTAGGGATACACAGAGAAAATGAGTGAAACAAAAATATATACAAGGATTTTGAATACAATGCATTTTGTACCAAAATGATTTAAAACAAGGTATTTCTGTGGTGGTCTGGGAAAACCTGCCTGATGCTGCTGAAGATAATTCTAGAAAACAATTATGAAAAATCGGGTTTTAACCAAAATTTAGGGTTTTTTTTCTTGCTAATATCCATTGACATCTCACAATTTGAATGTTGTTGGATAGTTACACACCACAGCAAAACAGACATAAACCTAATCAGTTCAGTTGTAATCAGATACAGGCTCCTGCACCTTCACATCATCATCAAAACAGTGAAGAGTGCTTACTCATTTAATAGTGTACAGATCACAGTGGACAAAGATTATAATGTTTAAATGAACAAATAAAAACTTGATATTAAATAATGCTTGTTAGCAATTGTAAAATAAATAAATAAATCAGGAATGTTACTTTTTTATTATATAATGATAAGGCGTCTTTATTGATCATGTATACATTACAGCACAGTGAGATTCTTTTCTTCACATACCCCAGCATGTCAGGGTCAGAGCACAGGGTCAGCCATGATACAGCGGCCTTGGAGCAGAGAGGGTTAAGGGCCTTGCTCAAGGGCCCAACAGTGGCAGCTTGGCAGTGCTGGGGCTTGAACCCCCGACCTTCCGATCAGTAACCCAGAGCCTTAACCGTCAAGCCACCACTGCCTTTATTATATATAAGTATGTTATTATATAAAAGTATAATAATATACTTTTTTTTTTTTTTTTTTAATGGTTATATGTGAGACAAAACGTGATCAATCAAAGTGAATGGGGACTAAGTCCCGACCATCAGACCAGAAATGTGGTTGTAAAATAACCAGTAAAATAACAAGACCCATCCCCCCACCCCCCACCCCCCGGCCCCCCAAACAAAACAAAACCTCAAACATACATAAACTAAACATGAAAGCTAATAAAATGCAAATAATACAAGTCAAAGGAGGTTAAAATATAAAGTTATAGAGTAATATATTGGGCAACAAGGGATAAGGCTTGTCAGTCACCTTGAAAAAACGCAGTATAGCAAAAAAGTACTACAAGCTCCTCTAATTTCTTAGTAAATTAGAGCATTTTGTAGACATACAATTAATCTAATCACTGATCTTTGGAGTCCCACATAATGTTCCAATTATCTAAACTCCACTTAATGCTCCAATTTTCCAAGCGTGCTCTAATTTGCTGTTTCAGCAGAAATGTCTAATTGACCAGCTGCCATTCATTCAGTCAGCCTCTGTCACAGAGCTACATGCTATATTCCCTATACTCCTTTTAGTGCTTTTAGTAAACTGTGGACATCCTGCAGTTAGTGTTTGTGTGTGTGCGTGTTTGCAGGCATACAAATCTCCAATCATCAGTGTAAAATGAACCCGGTGTGGGCGTGTGAGTGGTTTAAAAGTGCTGTACTCAGTATCCTGGAAGACATTCTTTGTGATCAGTAAACAGCACAGTGCGGGCAAAACAGTGTTGGAGAAAAAGGGAGGGGGGAAAAAAAGAAGACGCAGATGAAAAATACCAACAAGAATAAATCACTGAGAGATCTGGTTCTATTAAATGAAACTTTAATTCTTCTTCTTCTTCTTCTTCTTCTTCTTCTTCTTCTTCCTCTTCTTCTTCTTCTTCTTATTATTATTATTATTATTATTATTATTAGCCATCCATTTTCTGTACTGCTTCACCTACATAGGGTCGCAGGTCACAGGGAGCCTGGAGTTTATCCCAGGGGACCCAGTGCACAAGGCGGGGGATACACTGGACATGCCAACACATCGTAGGGCACAATCGCACACACACTCACACACTAAAGACAATTTGGAAATGCCTGTAGCCTACAGTGCATGTCTTTAGACTGTGGGAGGAAACCAGAGTACCTGACAGAAACCCCTGAAGCACAGGGCAAGCTTGAAAACTCCACACAGGCACACAGGGAAAAGGTGAGATCCGAGCCCCCAGCATTGGAGTTTGCTAGGCAAAAGTGCTAACCACTAAGCGACTGTGCCCCCTTTCATCATCATCATCATCTGGGTAAGGATAAGAGGTACAGAAAATCAGTGGATGGATGGAACATCATCTGGTGTTTACTATTAATGTGCAACAGTCCTTGCTGCTATGTTGTCCTCAAAATCCTGACTTTCTTTTCGAGTCATCTGTTTTACAGAGAAAATACTAACCACAAATTATTATTACCTGAGTGAATTCTATTGTAGCTTTTCTTTCCAGTTACACACACAATTTCTATTGATGGTTGCCAGATTGGGCAATTTACCTCTCTCATAGATGGCTATTATTTTTTAAGCAATGCCAGGCTGAAATTGTTGGGCTCTTATCCCTCTCTGTTCCAGGGGAGCTGTATCATGGCTGACCCTGCGCTCTGACCCCAACTTCCTGGCATGCTGGGATATGTGAAGAAAAGAATTTCACTGTGCTGTAGTGCAGATATATTTATACTAATAAAAATACACTGTTCTGCTTGCGCATAAAATTGAGTGATTTCATGATTGGGGTGCCATCGAGCCTTTGCATCTCTGCATTTCACCACTTAAACATGTGTTAACCCTCTCAGGCAACAATCTCTCAATCTTTTACAAGGTTGCTAACAATGCCTTCTCTTAAACGAGTTGAGATTTCTGTGTAATGATATAAATGGATTTTTTGCACCCCAAAATGGTTCTTTATAACCATCAATGGTTCTTGTTAAGTGCAGCTGAAACCCACTTGTTAAGTAGAACACTATGAAATACAACCATTTAATCCTAAAGTATCTAACTATCCAGTAACATTTGATTAAAATTCTTTGTGTTTCATCAATAGAACATGGGAATTTGATGGCAGAGTTCACTTAAATGTGATACGATGCAGTTTATAAACATTTATTCTGGTTCTCCTATTCTGGTGTAATGAGTATCATTACTGTAAAAAAACAAAACAAAACAAAAAAAAAAACAACCTCTTTGCTCTGAAGATACAGGCTGTGAATTGTAGATTATACTGTTAAATCAGTTTAACAGCGTGTGGAAAGCATTCTGAATGGATTTCTACACGGTTTACACGGCTCTTTCTGTTCTTCCTGGAAACCTACTGGAATTGGATTAGGCCTCACCTGTAATTTAGTTTTGTATAAAAAGTGCTTAAAGTGCTGTGTTCCCCACAGAAACCGGATGATCATAAGAAGGGAATGGGAATCAATAGGTCAGAGGTTATCTCTGGGGAACACAAGGCCAGTCTAATGTGATTATAATGACACTCATCTCATCCTCTTCTTGTCAATAGGTCAATGAACTCGATGAATGAAATTTGGATAGTGTGTGAGATGGGAAATCCAAACATGACATGCTCGAAGCATAAAGAACCATGTTCATTCCTTTGATGGGATTTTTTTGGTCGTGTTTATTCACTACTTAGTGATAGATAGTCCACTGAGCCAGGTTGTTTTTATACCAACAAAATGACTATTATAGAAAGAGATTGTTCCAGAACATGATTGATGCCAAGCCACTGGTGTTTTTATCAATGGAACTGTACTCTTACACCAGAGTGCCGATGAATTCTCGATTACGATTGTTAAGAAGGTGTTGATTTATTTTCTAACAGCAGGTATGATTATTCAAATCACAGGTTGATTAATGAATGTGCTCAGTGAAATTCCTTGTTGTTTCTATAGTAACAACGTACAGAAGGATATGCATGATGGATACAAAATTGAATTGTACCAGGATTTTATTTTATTTTTGTTAGCTTTTCTTTAACAAGAATATTTGCCGGTAAGGGAATATTTGCTTGTGATAATGGATAATTGGTACATACACAAATATACCGACTTCTTATATAAATAAGTAATAAAAAAATTGGGGATGTACTGTTATAGGAAAATAATCAATGATGAGATGGTGTGAGGTGGCTGACATTAAGCGGGGTTACAGTTAAGCAGGGTTATAAAGTTGATTATTTTTCCATTAACAGCTGATTAATTTAAGTCCTTAAATGTTTTGTTCCTTTTATACCACAGCAATTAAACCAAATATTACAACTGTTTACTAAATAAATAATATGTTGTACTGTTTAAAAAGTTACTTTAAATTTTCCACAGTTGAGTTAGTTCCTGTTATCACTTACATTATATCACTTACAGCTATAAACAATCGTGAAATTACGTTCCTTTCTTCACATGAACTTTGTTGACGGGAAACTTTTTTAGGCTTCACAGGCTTGTCTTTACAAGAGGGACTGGGATCCCTAAATAATCGTGTGACTGAAACGTAAATAATATGAAAGGAAGTAAGGTCACGTGAAGGAGGATGTGAACGTGCAGAATGACATCACAACTCAGACGAAGTGATTCGTTGTGAGAAGATCAAACACATAAACATAGCGATCTAACCATTTAACTGAAATATTTCCTAATGTACTTCAAAGAGAACGTTATTGGTATTCGAACAGCTTTATTACTGTTGTCTGTTCTTGTTGATATTATTAGTAGTGCGGACATAAATGTATGTAACGTGGAGCGCTTGACATTGTTTTGATGAGTGTGTGCTCACTTGAGAGGTGCTCAGAATGTTTAGAGGACACCGATACACTCGATATAATCGTACTCGCTGACTCTGCACGCAGACCTGCTGATAATGAAGAGTCATTTAGGCGGCCATTTAGACTTGGCTCAGCCCCTCTGGGGAGCATTAGCTTCAGGGGAAAAAAGATCCGTTCAGATCGACGCACACAGTCTCATAAACCTCTGGCTCTTCTTCACACACAGCATGATGAGTCATATGGTACAGATCGGGTTGCCGGATCTGCAGGCCTCAGCTTGTGCTACAAATCATCGTCCTTTCTTTGAATCACTGTGGCCTGACACTCTGTTCTCTTCCTTTATCGCACTTTCATCTCTTTTTGATCGACGGAAGAGATGCAGATTGAGTTGGCTCATGGATGTAAAATCAGAAAACTGTGGTCAGAGGGGTTTATAATGTAGTAATGAACTGCTGGGGTTCGGAGAAGAGTTAGAGGCAGGGTGCCTATGTGTCAAATACCATCTGCACAGCAAATGCACACTGATATAAAACATGTACGCGGATGTATGTGTGCGTTTATGTGTACATATGAGTGTGAGGGTTTGCTCTACTTGTATTGTCCTGTGTGTCATATGTGCGTACGTACAGAATTTAATTTGTGCCAAAAGTATTGAATGTAACTTTTCAATAAACAAGCAAAGATATACAATGAGAGAAGAAGAACTACAGTGGCCGAGAAGTGCAAAATAAATCACAAATCTGTAAATAAAACAACAAATTATAAACACACGGACAAATTCGAACACAAATGAACAAGACAGAAAACACACTGAGAAGTCGGACAAAATGGAAAAGGTGGGGATATTTTGAGGAAGGATTACTTAGTGCTGATTGGACGACAGATCTGTCAATCAAGATATACAGGAAATACAGCAGGCTGCGGCAGTACTGGAAAATCAGTTCGTGTGTGCACGTCTTAATATGTTTTGTCCGTTTATCATGACCATCAACATGCCACAGATAGTTTGGTCTCATGGAGTGATACATACGTCGAACAATTCTACGACGTGTCCTTTGATTAAAAAAAAACATCAAAAAAAACCACCCTGAATGGTGAAAACAGTGAACTCAGTGGCAAAAATTTAACATGGTCTTCAGACCAACAGCGTTCTTTGTTAAAAGTTGTCTAAGCTTAGTTTTCACTAATCATGTTTTATGAATGCGCTGCCAGAGTTTTCGTTTACGCTCCGCAACTTTATTTTCGCCATTCTGGCACAAACCTCTCCAGTGGGCGGGGCTTAACAGCGATTTACTCTCATTAGCTAGTGAGATTTTCTTCTTTCTCATTGTACATTTTTGTTTGTTTCTTGTAAGGTTACCCATTCAATATTTTTGGCACAAATTGAATTCTATATGTATGTATTCATCGCAATAAACACACACACACTTGAATCCAGCATCTTTACCTGAACCTTAATATCCTAAACTGACATAACCATGTCATTAACATCATATATGACTTGCCATGACACTTTACTGTATGTCCAGTGATGTCTTAGCAATATTTGTTACTGTAGATACAGTTTGATGTCATGGCAGATTTCTGCTGTGTGCTCTAATTAGCTGTTCACGATGTCATAACACATTTTTCAAGTCAAGTCAAGTAGGTTTTTATTGTCATTCCTCTATATAGCTTGTATACATTGGAACGGGATGTCATTTCTCCAGGACCATGGCGCAACACAGAACAGTACGCAAGACTACAAAAAACTTTTAAGGTAAAGCTAGGATGTAGTATAGGGAATGAAACACAATGGAGTGAGATGGTGTGATGCAACCCAGTATGAAGTCATTCTTACTACCACCAAAGTTGTCTAATTTCCCCCAAACTGTTTTATTACTCTTATATTGCAGCAATTAACCATCCATCCATCCATCCATGCATGTTCTATACCACTTATGCTACACAGGGAAACCCTGGAGCCTATCCCAGGGAACTCGGGGCACAAGGGACGGGGTCCCAACCCATCGCATGGAACAATCACACACCTTCACACACTACAGACACTTCTGAAATGCCAATCGGCCTACAGCACACGCCTTTGGACTGGAGGAGGAAACCGGAATACCCAGAGGAAACCCCCGAAGCATGGGGAGAACATGCAAACTTCATGCACACGGGGCAGAGGCGGGATTCATTCCCCCAACCCCGGAGGTGCGATTCAAACGTGCTAAACACTAAGCCACCATGCCTCCCACAATGAACCAATGATTACACTTGATTATATTTTTTATCCATTTATAGTTACATTTATCCATTTATGGTTACAATAAATGTTTTGTTACTTCCTGATAGCACCTGTGTGTGTGTGTGTGTGTGTGTGTGTGTGTGTGTGTGTGTGTGTGTGTGTGTGTGTGTGTGTGTGTGTGTGTAATAATGCCTCCTAACAAAACTTTCTCCTTATTTCAGTTGAATTATATTCATGAGCCGTAGATACAGCACCTTTTCTTCACCTGAGTGTTATTATGTGGACAAAAACCTCAACATTTACAGGAAAAGAGCTCCACTTATTTTGTTCCCATTATATCAAAATATTCTTACGCAACATCATAGCATCAGAAGCTTTTGAGGATCAGCTCTGCTTCAAAGCTCCAGCTCTTTTCTAGCGCATTTCATTTTAGACGCTCTCATAATTAATATCTATTCTGAAGCCCGGGCATTAGCATGCAGCCAAGAAATCATCCCCTTTAATCTTTGCCAGTAACTGCGAGGAACCTTTTATGCTTCTTTTCCTCTATGTGTCTGTCTGCTTTTCTGGTATTGCTAAAGACTTTGAAGCATGCTGGTTTTCTGAGCATTTAATAGCACAGATTTGTCTGTACTCGGGTTTGTTGTTGTAAAAGTGGACAGAGACGCTGAAGGATCAAGGCGAGGAGTTTATTTTAAGTGCAGCTGGAATGATGTGCGAGGTGAAAATCTTCTCCGGTTCCCTGTCTCTTGTGCCGCAAGTCATGTTCGAATGCAGATGTTTTGTTCTTCAAAGCGGCATGTCTATGAGTGTGTGCACACATAATGTGGTCTTGATAGAGCTATGCTGCTGTTATTATCCCTCATGGTGCTTTTTGACTACAGAGAATCATAAAGCCAGCATGTTGCAGGTCCAGGAGTAGGGAAGGATTGTACTCTCTCCATGCTGTATATTCGATTCACACATACCCACGCCCTCTTAGTGCATGTTAAGTGCATAGTTGACTGAAATTGAAACATATCCACATCCTCAATTCTCCCTCCTCCACCTTGCAGTGTTTTAAATAATGCATTTGCTCACCCAGGAGAGCTGTATTGATGCCTGATTTAGCCTAGAGGGTTGAAAGGTCTCTCTCTTGCTCTGTCTCTCTCGCTCTCTATCTCTCAGTGTGTGTGTGTGTGTGTGTGTGTGCCAGTATTTATACATCAACACAATTTATACATATAATAAGAAAAAAGAAACGTGTATGGTTTGAAAATGTTGAATTCAGCACATTGTAAATCAATTCTGGAGGTTTTTCATGCCTCCCATTTGATGTCAGCTTTTTTACACTAATAGTGTGAGGGAATCTGAGACTTTGTGCTCCAGGAATGTATTAGCTGGTCGCACACCAGTCCATCCGCAGTAGCAGGAAGGATGTACTTGATCCCTGGGACCTTGTACACACACTCTCTCTCTCTCTCTCTCTCTCTCTCTCTCTCTCTCTCTCTCTCTCTCTCTCTCTCTCTCTCTCTCTCTCTCTCTCTCTCTCTCTCTCTCTCTCTCTCTCTCTCTCTCTCTCTGTGTGTGTGTGTGTGTACATATCTTGTTGGGGATCAAATCTCAGTCTCCACAAGTATAGGAATATGTCACGTTTCTTTGTGGGGATTCATTATAATTCCCCCCAAAGAATGGGATGATCTGACAGTTTTGTAAATGTTTGTTTGTTTATGAAAGCTGAACCTTAGTTTTAAGATGGTTTTTGTCATGAGGACCAGCCAAATGTCGCCATGGGGTTAACAATATCTGACACATTTTATTGGGGGGACATTTGTCTGGTCCCCACAAAGATTTTTAAACAAACAAACAAACAAACAAACAAACAAACAAACAAACAAACAACAGCCAAAAGGTTTCATTTTGGCTACTGTGTGTGTGTGTGTGAGTGTGTGTGTGTGTGTGTGTGTGTGTGTGTGTGTGTGTTTCACATTGCTTCTGGGCCTTTCTAACATGTATTACAGCCTTCACTGTCAGCTTCTAGCTGAAACCTTTCCTGATCATGAAAAAAAAAATAAAATAAATAAAAACAATGGAGCAAGGCTTGGGATGAGTCAATTCTAGATATTGACACCTTTTGATCCAAGGATCATGATAGATACTGATTTCACACAGATAATGATTTTACACCGTACCTTTACAGGTCACTATTTTAATTTGTTGTTGATAAAATGTGGATAATTACTCAAGACACCCCCCCCCCCTCCCTCCCTTTATCACTGTTGTCTTTGGTTTGCTCAGTAGGGTTCTAAATCTGCATCTGAGTTTCTGTAATATGTTGGCGTTTTTGTGCATAAAAATCCAGTTTTGAATCAAATGTGAAGCCGTATGTTTATCTGTCCTTGGAACCATTGAAAACTCATCACTGTTCATCACACACTCATCACTGTTCACCTATATGAGCCTCATGCTGTTTCAGCCTCACGGCGAAGTAATTGCTCATTTTTCCTAGTGTTCTGTCATTACCAATCTGTTGTCATTGTGTTTTACGTCCTGGTTTTGATCTTTGCCTTTGCCTACATTTCTGATTATTGTCTTTTCCTCTGATTCTCTATTTGTTGATCGCTCGACTCTGGACTGGTTATTCACGCTGGTTATTGCCTTTTGTTTTGGATTTGTCTGTGTTCCTAATAAACTGCCACTTTACCCGCATCCCGCTCCGAGTCTGTCATAACATCCATAATCCATAAGTTGGCTTCTAGCAGCCTTGGACCAAACACCTTTATTTTGTCTGGTATAAACCTGAAAACAGATATACAAAGCAATTTAGTTGAAGCACAACTGGAATTTATTTGTTTTCAGGTTGTGGGTTATCATTTATCTGACCTCATGTACTCCTTATTAAGAACAGTAACCCAAGTGAAATGCTTCCATCACCAGCTCGTTCGTTGGTTCAGTCACAAGAACCAACAAAATACAAGATGCAAGATGGAGACAAGGCTGAATTACATGTTTAGGAAGTGAGGGAGCGAGTGATTTTACTCTCCAGCACTGTAATGACTCTTTTTGCTCTAATGCGCCGCAATATGGATGGACTTGGCAGTGAAGGGAGGGAACGACAGGCTAGAGAAAATGTATGTCGTCGCGGCTTCTTGTCACTGTCAACTCTAATGAAAAATGGATATGAATTTAACACACACACACACACACACACACACACACACACACCAACCGCCTTCATTAGACTCAGCACTCTGTCCTGTGTAAGGAAGATTCGGGTAGAGAACCAAAAGTGTGGCCACTGAGGCGTGTTTGTATACACAAGGGAAGCACAGCTCATCTCATCTGTGTGCTCAGTCAGGTAGAGAGATGTAAGTGTGTGTGTGCTTGTTTTTTTTTTTCCTTTCTTGAATTGCCTCCTCTGCTATTTTCCTATGCTAATAACAGGCAAAGAAGGAGATGGAGTTGGAGGAGGAGTGGAGGGGGGTATGAGGAGAACACCAGCAGCCAATAAAATGGTGTCTGAAAGTAACCTGTTTTGCATGATTCATTCTCTGATATCTGTCACGTCTTCGCTGTCGTGCCGTTTTAAGAATCGGGGGTTAGATCACAAAATACACAATCCACAGCTATAAATGAATCTCTGAGATAATGTACAGTCCACAGCCTCTAAAGCTGCATCTACATGTTTCCATCTAAACATCGACACTAAACCGTTCCATTAATTATGCATGTATTAGGGGTGTTTGAAGGCCATGTGTAATGAATAATTTTATAACATGTAATAATGCATTCATGAGGCATCACGCCCACTGTCATATTTTTTAAAAAGGCATTACAGTTCATAATGCAATTATAAATGGTTATCAGAATGAATTGTAAGTCATGGTTGTAAAGCATAATTACCTAAATCAAGGTGAATGCATTCTAGGTGAGTGTAGGTTATAAACAGACATATTATTATAATAGCTTGCTGTTATGAAGTTGTATTTGTCAGATGTAAAGTGACATTTTGAACGGAAACATTTATTAAAATCAACAGCATTTCTAATGATTTATCCATAACGACTTTGCAGTTACTGTATGTATATATATATATATATATATATATATATATATATATATATATATATATATATATATATATATAGATAGATAGATAGATAGATAGATAGATAGATAGATAGATAGATTTAAAGCACTAACTTTGCAAACGTTATTGTAAAGTACTGTAGTATATGTGAAAATTATAAAGTTTTGCAGTATGTCGTATTGTTGCATTATTTTTTTGTAAAGTTGTAAAGTTTGGTAACTTGCTATAACATTGTACAGTTTTGTCAAGGCCAAAACTATACTGAAGTTATGCAGGTTTGTAGTTTGAAGTAGTAAAGTTTTTCGTCTGTGTAGTAAAGTTTTGTTGTATGTATGTATGTATGTATGTATGCATGTATGTATGAATGTATGAATGTATGTATGTTGTAAAATTTTGCAGTTTGTTGTAAAATGGTGAAGTTTCGAAGTATTTGTAAAGTCATATTTGTCAGTTTTCAGTAAAATGACTGGTTTTAAACAGATTAAGACGTTAAATCGATGGGACTTCTAATGATTTAACTCTCACAGTTTTGTCAAGGCCAAAACTATACTGGAGTTATGCATGTTTGTAGTTTGAAGTAGTAAAGTTTTGTTGTATGTATGAATGTTTGTTTGTTGTAAAGTTTTGTACTATGTTGCAAGGTTTTGTAGTAGTATTTCATGATGATCACTCTGGTATAATTCACTTATTAAAGAAAGAAAGAAAGAAACAAACAAACAAACAAACAAGCAAACAAACAAACATCAAGGCCAGTCTTTTACTGTCATACTACAGTATGTAAAGTTATTGGTGATATAATGTGTTATGCACATGAACAGACCATGCTGATGGTGCTAGCATTTCCAACACCCCCTCCCTAATTTTTTTTTTTTAATGAATAAATTAAAGTCAGGTTCAGACCACAGCCACTTCATGGTTTAACTCCAAATACAGATGCAGATATTTGAATCACTAAACAGAAAGAGTTACAGACATCTGGAGCAGATGCAGATACAGATAGTGTCAATGCATTACATCCCTAGTAAGTAAATATTATGAGGAGCAAAATTATCATAAGAACATCAGACAAGGGGAAACTGAAACACACATTTGCTCTGTTGTCATTTAAAACAAACAAACAAACAAGTCAATTACCGTTTAATCTTTTCTTTATCCATATGTTATAATTTGCACCTCATCCAACAGGAAAATATATATATATTTGTATATTTCAAAATGTATTTGAATTACTGGATTATGTTCCTATTCAATATTTCATATGCACGAATACAAAATTTACATAATAACCAGTGGATGGACGCCCAGGATGTACCCGGTGTATAATCCCAACAGACAACTATATCAGCTCCTGCAGACTGATGGATCTCTTTATCATAGTGAAAACACATGCACGCACACACACACACACACACACACACACACACACACACACACACACGCACACGCACACACACACGCACATTTACAATCCCATATTTTCCATATGGGTGCTAAAGAGAAAATCAAGAAAAATAACTAAAGAAAGTCCCAGTTAAAGAGCAGATTATTTATTTATTTATTTATTTATTATTTATTTTTAAGGCAAACCTACCTATAACAAACTACGAACACGTTCATAACATGTTACAATGCATTCATGAGCTATTATTTACATTAATTATTTATGAACATGACAATGAACTACAGATCTTTATCAGAAAATCATCAGAAAATAAACATTTTATTGGGTTAACGCCTGGTGACTGTTGACTCGGCCAGTCTAAAACCTTCCTTAAACTTTTTCCTCCTGATGAAGTCCTTTGTTGAGTTTGTTTTGGATCATTGTCTTGCTGCATGATAAAGTTCCTCCTCATTAACTTGGTTTCTCTGTAAAGTATCAGACAAAATGTTCCTGTAAACTTCTGAATTCATTCTGCTGCTTTCATCATGAGTTCCATCATCAATAAAGATTAGTGAGAATGTTCCAGAAGCAGCCATGCAAGCCCAAGCCATGACGCTACCTCCACCATGTTTCACTGATGAGCTTTTATGATTTGGATCATGAGTAGATCCTTTCTTCCTCCACGCTTTGGCCTTTCCATCACTTTGGTAGAGGTTAATCTTCTTCTGATCCATTCTGGTGTCTGTTGCTCAGTACACCAGTGGTTTCTTTCTATTTCAGGACATTCCACATTATTCTATTGGCTATACCCAATGTTTGTGCAGTGCCTCTGGTAGATTTTCTCTCATTTCTCAGCGTTAAAATGGCTTGCCTTTCTCCCATGTTATCCCTCTGATCTTCTTGTTGGCTTATCCTTTTTAACAACAAACACAGTCTTCACAGTTGGCATTGAAGGCTAAAACCAAGAGTAGATGTTCAGAGCTATTTATTGTTTAATCAGTGAATCTATCACACCTGGGGAACACAAAACACCTGTCAGTCCAATATTTTTGCTCACCTACAAATTGGGTGGTCTGATACAAAATGTCATTTAACACATCTACATATAAATATTAGGAAATAAAACCTGAAAGTCTAAACTCTCTTCTCATATTCATCATTGCTCTGGTACAAGAGGAATTAAATTCTTCAGGACATGTTACTAATGGGAACATAACTGTAAATCCACTGTGCCTTTGATTATTTTCCTATATAATCATGCCCCAAGTGTTTTATTCCTTATTCATATAAAGCCTTTCTAGATAGTGTTTCCATGAGAGTCTGTATTTAAAAACACAACATGCATATTACAAATGTGATGAAGTGAGAGAAGCAGATTGACTGAGAGGACATCATGATGGTGTGTGACCACGTGAGTAAAGGCACAACGTTGTCGAAATAATGGCAAAGCAAGAAATGGAAATTAGCAATGTGTTATGCAAATGAGCATGCAAATGACAGGGCACAGCGGAGGGAAAAGTGCCCTCTCTCCAATCAGGGAATCAAATCCATCTCTGAGGGAAGGCATGGAGGAGTAGATGGATGGACAGAAGGATGGAGGGAGGGAGACTAAATGAGGGCCATGTTCGAAGAAATAGTGGCTCCTTGCTGGGGGCTTAACTACAGGCTGGGGCCTCTCACGCTTGGGGCTCTTTGTCTCTGAGACTCCCAATCAGCCAGGACTCAGTCTGGCATTGCCTCCGGAGGGCATTAATGGTACCCGCACACACACACACACACACACACACACACACACACACACACATGCGCACACAAACCTCTTCCTCTCTCCCCCCCTCCCTTACATGCAAATGTTCCACTCAAGTATGGTTCCTTCCTCAGTGCTGCTTTAATAAGGCCCCAGTAGGACAATAGCTATCAGGCCAGCATGTGTAAAAAAAATAAAAATAAAAATCATATATTTCATAACCTAATCTACAACCAGTTTGACTTTAATAGTTCCTCAAGAAACTCTTAATTTCTCAAAAATTGCCTGCTAATTATGTTAGCCCTAATAAGCTTTTGAATTAGCCCTACACTCTAAAATATAATCTGCATATATACATTATGTAAAGTACGTATACTTTATGCTTACATAGTGTAGCATAGTGTTAAATGTTGGGTCTGGTTTGACCGGTTTAAGTCAGTACGTTTACATGAACAACAATAATCCGATATTAACCCGATTAAGACGATACTCTGATTAAGAAACTAGCATGTAAACAGCGATTATTGATGACCTTAATCCGACTAAAGTCATACTCGAAGTAAACACAAATCCACACAAAAAAAAGAAAAAGTGGAGTATTCCTGTTTTAGTCCTATTATCGAAGTGCATTACAGACATGTACACACTTTAATTACACTATTAACATCGTGTGGGAGTTTTCACCGCATTTTGCGACAGGACACGTTCACACAGGGTAGCGCTCAACCGTTTGACGGCAAACAAGAGACCATGTCTGTGTCAGAAGCCTCGTACTTACGTACTATATAGTAGGTAAACAAATGCATGTATCTCGGCTACTATATAGTAGGTAAGTACGTGGTTTGGGACACAACCCATGGCTTTAAGCAGTCGTCTATGCGCACATACAGCATGACAAATAATTAACTGCACTTGAAAGTTGCGTAAAATTAAAAATGAAACACACAAAACTGTATTCGGTTCCATAACGAAGACCAACTGTATGTCGATATGTGAAATTCTGGAGGGAATGTTGGACGGCGTGGCGTGGGGACGTAATGACGTGTGCCGTTAAATGATCTATGTTCTATAACATGTAAAACGGGAACATGAAAGGAATATTCTAAAAGCAACTCATGTAAACACCTTAAATCAGACTATAATACATTCATATTATGAATAAGGTCAATAATTACATTATTGCTGTCCATGTAAACGTAGTAACGTAGTCCATGTGTAACCTTGCATTGCATACCTGCAGATCTGTGGATGAATATTGACCTGGAGCTCTGCAGAAATCCCCCAGGATTCCGGGAGTAAGCGTGTTCTCTACTTACCTAACACCTGATTCGCTACTGGAGAGAGACGACTGGCTATTTGTGCTCCGCTCCATGCTGCTCCCTTCAGCCAAGTCTTTTATTCATAAACGAGAGAGAGAGAGAGAGAGAGAGAGAGAGAGAGAGAGCGAGAGTAACCAATGTAATTGGTGGTTAAGGTAGAGTGCAAATATATTTAGAGCTACTATAAATCTATGAAGATGTGTTGTTATAGGAAAATAATCAACAACGTGGTGCTGTGCTTCAGAACGACACGAGGCAGAGTTACTGTTAGCACACCAAAGTTGATTACTTTCCTATAACAGCACATCCCAGTGTTTTGTTCATCTTACACCACAGCAATTTGCTAACAATTACGCTACTTTTCACTTATTTTATAATTCCTATAATCAATCATTCCCTCCCCAGCCACTATTTTTTCTCTCTCTTTATTGGAGAGACAGAGAAAAAAAAATGCATCTCGTCATATTATTGAGAAGCTGCAAAGTGCTTTTCTTTCATTACTACAGAAATGAGAAAGTATTAGAACGAACACATTAATATAACCCCTGATTTGAATTACAGCCAAAACTATTGCATGAACAGGCAGCATTTAAGCATGTGGATTATACATGCTAATATGTTTCAGCCTCCACTGAGCATTGATCGGACTGATAAAAAATATGCTTCTATCCATTTTTAAATGATGTATTCCTGGATAATAAGTGTAAAATGGGTCATTTCCTGTTACATAAAACAGGAACACTTTAGTAGTGGTAGTGTCCATAGGACTACACAGGTATATAAGTGCCTCATAACCATACATACCTACAAAAGCACTGCATAACCATGCATAAAGACCTATTCCAACAGCCATTATGTATGCTATGAATGATAAATGCTAAATGTAAACGTCTAATGCTAAGGGTTTTATTAATATCAATATAATGTTGGCCTAACACCTGGGGCAATGTCATGACAATTGACTTTGAAGATTAGAGTGTTTCTGGTGTCACATAACGATCATGATGTGATGCATGAAACATCAAAAGCAAGCAGAAAGAAATATGTATAACTTTACTCACTGTGCAAGTGTGATAAGTGAGTGAGTGCATGAATTATTTTTGGTGCCGTATTCATGAAAACAAAGGTCTTTAACGTTTTTGTCCTCTCTCTTTAATAAAATAGCTTTCATGACACAACCTGTTTACTTCATCCACATTGCTCATGTGTGCCAGTCTGAAATTGCAATTAGAGCGTCGCTTGCCTGTAAGCAATGAAATCAGACGCAGCTCTCATAAGTGATAATGGAAAAGCTAATGACAGAGAAACATATGTTCACACATTAGCTTGCCCCATTTGCATCTTTCTCTGTCTCACACACTCACTCCCTGAAAAAAAATAATAAATAAAACTAAAACAAAACAAAAAACGTCAGGCTGGTTTTCCGAATTGTTTTTTCTTGGCTTTCTGCCTTACTGTTTGACATGTTAGGGCCATGGCCGATCTGGAGCCTCTCCTGGGAATGCTAAACGCAAGGTCGCATGGTAGGAATACATCCTGGATGGGATGCTGGGCCATCACAGTGCACATTGCACACACATGTTTACACCTATAGGCAATTTAGCACAGAAAATTCACTTAACGGCATGTATTTGGGCAATGAGAGGAAACCGGAAGTAACCTTGAAGAAACCCACAGGACACAGGAAGAACATGTGAAACGCCACTCAGCTCAGGATTGGAGCCAGGACCCTGTGAGACAGCAACTCTACCTGCTCTGCTACAATGAGTAAGGAACAATGATGCTAAAAATAAATAAAGAAATAAAAAGCAACTAAATGGAATGGACATGAATATAATTGCTTGGTCAAGCTGATCTGTAAATGAACAACGCTAATGGAACACAATATAGCTGTGGTAATTGCATAGTAATTCATAGAAGCCTTGCTAGTAGAGCTTTTAGTGCACTTAGAATTACGTTGTGCTCGTTTTTCTGCAAATGGTGGATATGTGTATTGTGATTAATGTGTTCCATAATGAAATCAAATAAACTTTCAACCAAAAGTGAAGGTTTTCGTAGCTCCAGTCCTTTTAGTCTGGTTTTTATATGGAGTAATGTTTGTATACTGAATTAATTCAGAACAACACAGACAAGGGCAACATTTACAGCTGGATATTTGAATGTGGTCTGGGGCGAGATGTAGAAAAGAAGAGGTGTTACTTACGATACGTTGGGAAATACTTAGGGACAGTGAGACATACTGTCCAGGAGTTTACATAGAACAGTGTGATTAACCTCTACCAAAGTGATGGAAAGGCCAAAGTGTGGAGAAAGAAAGGATCTGCTCATGATCCAAAACATACAAGCTCATCTCTAAAACATGGTGGAGGGGGTGTCATGGCTTGGACTTGCATGGTTGATTCTGGAACATTGATGATGGAACTCATGATGGGCGCAGCAGAACGAATTCGGAAGTTTATAGGAACATTTTGTCTCATAATTTACAGAGAAATGCATCCAAATTAATCAGGAGGAACTTCATCATGCAGCACGACAATGATCCAAAACGCACACTGCCAACTCAACAATGGACTGTATCGGGGGAAAAAGTGGAAGGTTTTAGACTGGCCAAGACAATCACCCGACTGTCACCCAGCTGATGTTGCATTTCACTTCCTGAAAAGAAGACTGAAGGGAGAAACCCCCTAAAACAAACAACAACCGAAAGAGGCTGAGGTAAAAGCCTGAAAAAGCATCACAAAAGAAGAAACCAATTCATAAACTCACCAATTTGGTGATGTCAGTGAGTCACAACACTCACTGATGTGGTTATTGTAAGGGATTGGAAGGGATATGCAGCCAAATATTAAGTGCTATTTAATTCAATGTACTTCAAGACTGTTCCTATACTTTTGTTCACCTAAAAATGCCGGTGGTCTAATACAAAAAGGTTCTACATTTTATGTTGTTGTTATGTAACACATCGAGATGTTAATACCAGGAAATAAACACTAAAATTCTAAAATCTCGTAAGAGTGAAAAACAACAAAACAAACAAATGAACAAACAAACATCTAGTGAGCAGCAGTTTTGTGGGTGGAAATGCCTTTTTGATGAAAGAATTTCCAGGCTGGTTTGAGCTGACAGGAAGGGCGTGGTAATTCAAAAACTTCTCTTTATAACAGAAAATGGTGAGCAGAAAATCACATCAGAATACAAAGCACATCAAATCCTGAGGCAGATGGGCTACAACAGCAGAAGATCAGATTAAAAATACATATTGTCTATCATTTAGTCTAACAAAGTTAAAAAAAAAACAAAACAAAAAAAACTAAACAAAACAAACAATAACAACAACAACAACAAAAAACCACCACCAACAAAAAACAATACTTTTGCAATAGTCCTATTCTACTTCTGTATAATCCCTCAGCAAACGTTTTAGGAACTTGCTTTCATTTATTAACTGTACAATCTGTTCTCGGATTAATAGGTCTAGTCAAAATGTCCAGCATATATCCAGCAAAAATGGGGGCTGATTCTTTTAAACCTGTTGCTTGTGTTAGACTGAGTCATACTGGACAAGCTTGTCCTTCGTGTAAGGAGAGTGAAGAGAAGTATAGGTATGATGCAGATGAGGGGCAGGTGTTCAGAAAATAAATCTGTTGGAACAAGTGGTGTATACACTGCTGCATCAGAGGGTGCTAATGCAGATTAGACTAGTTTGGACGCCAGTACAGAGGGTGCAAGCGTCAAGAGGGTGCTTGTGCAAGAGATACAGTGGGGTGACAACTCACTGGAGTTTAAAACACAAGGCGCTAACGCGTCTCTTTGCGATGCAGAGAAGCCTGCTGTTCAATCGACCGAGTGTGAATCTGATAGTGAGTATGCTGACATCGCAGATGAGATGAACTCGCTTGAAGGAGAGCTAAATCTTTTAACCTCAGGGGAATATCTACTACTGTATACTGTCAAACAGATAAATAACTTCTTAGATATCACCAATCGGACTGGCACCCTGTCCAGGGTGTACCCCGCCTTGTGCCTGATGCTCCCTGGGATAGGCTCCAGGTTCCCCAACGACCCTGAAAAGGAGTAAGCGCTTGAAGATGGATGGATGGATTGATGGATGGATGGATATCACCAATCACACAATGATGGTGCTGTGCTAACTGTCTTCGCTAGTTTGGTTAGCTTTTATACTCGGTGTACTCGGTTACATGATGTGCTCTTAAGTGAGTCTTGCATTGAATCAATTAGAGGAGAGAAATATTGGCCAATTGATGATCACAAGACAAATATCTTTCAATTTCATGTCGATCAATATCTGATAGATTCTCCCCTTGCCCCGCTCCCCTCTGGCTTGCTCATTAGGTAACTAAAGCTACACCCATGTCTGTAAAGCCACTTTGGGACAATGTCTATTGTTAAAAGTGATATACAAGTGAAATTGACTTGACGGAAAATATAACAGTGTCAACATTAAACTTCTCTATTATAGGAATTTACTGGAAGAACAAGGCAGTGGTGTACTTCTATGAGCCAGTTTGTCTCAGTTGAATGATATTGATGCAGATACGTTTTTCTTCACACAAGAGGAAAGAAATATCTTTATATTTTAAAACTCCCACATGGCAGATGAAGAAATGGCCCACCTGAAAGCACCCAATACAATACCAAAACAATTAACTGTTACTTTCCTGAATTCATGCATAACTAGATAATAATAGATTCGCTTCAGCCTGCTTGATTTAGCCTTAGGTCAGCGGCAGTCCTCACAGTGCTATAGAGATCAGATCAATAAGTATTGCACACAGCTCGTTCAGAGGTTTAAATCCCACATCTTATCCCTGCTCTGCCCCGTGTGTGCAGAGTTTGCATGTTTTCCCTGTGCTTTGGGGGTTTCTTCTGAGTACTCCAGTTTCCTCACCCATTCCAAAAACATGCATTGTTTTTTGATACTTAAATGGTTTACTGTAGAAGAAGGAGGAGGAGGAGGAGGAGAAGGAGGAGGAGAAGAAGAAGAAGGAAGGGGAGGAGAAGAAGGAGTAGAAGAAGAAGGAGAAGGAGACGTAGAAGAAGAAGAAGGAGGAGGAGGAGAAGGAGTAGAAGAAGAAGGAAGAGGAGGAGAAGAAGGAGTAGAAGAAGAAGAAAGAGGAGGAGAAGATGGAAGAAGGTCAAAACTCAAATCTTTCTCTCTCTCTCTCTCTGTGAGTGAGTATGCTATGGTTGTGATGGATGTGGCTTCATTTGTACCCATATGGCACAGGGCAACCCCCCCCCCCCCCCCCCCCCCGCCTTTTTTTCCAAGTAGCGTCTTCACAAACATACTATGTAGCTGTTGCCTGTTACAGACACGAATCACTAGACAGATGAGAGTCAGACATGGATAACCTACAATGAATCAATACCCAGAACAGTAAAATACTTCAGTCAAAGCCAGAAAAGGACTAGAGATCAACATCTGGAATCACAGTATAAGCAGACACGTGAAATTAAGATGAGAATGAAAACCAGGGGACATGACCGGGGCAGAGCTGAAGGTGGAGCTTGGGTCTAATAGAAATGAATCAAGAAAGAATGAGTGAAACTGTTTGAATTCTGTGCATGTTAAATATAATTTTAATAAATATTAATACATGTACTATTTATTAAACGTCATGGGGATCCAGGTCTGACCCACAGCATCTCTCTCTCTCTCTCTCTCTCTCTCTCTCTCTCTCTCACACACACACACACACACACACACACACATGCCTAACAGACGGTACCTGGGCCTTGAGCAGACAGAATCTTACCTACAGGCATTGTGGATCTTATAAAATGTAATGACTTAACAGACAGGCAGACAGAGAGTGAGTGAGTGAGTGAGTGAGTGAGTGAGTGAGTGAGTGAGTGAGAGAAAGAGAGATGGAGAGAAGAGAGAGAGAGGAGGGGGGGTGAGGGAGAAAGAGAGAAGGGGGATTCCCCTGCTGCCAAGCTCACATCTGCTCATTATGGAAGAGTTATTTCCGTATTCTCAATAACTCTGTCAAAGACAATCCGCTCTCCTCAGTCGCATGGGGAATGTTGCGGGGAATAATGGAGCCGAATATGACACAATCTGAACTGGCATGTTCAACTTGCCTGCATTTCATCTAATTGGTTTAATCACCAAATCCAAGAGAAAAATCCAAATAAGAGCTCATTTTTAAAAATTATTATTATTTTTTTACAGCAGCTCTACAAATTCGAACGCAGAGGTAATAATAGTAAGCAAACTAATGACATAAAGGAAAGGTGATTAATGGACCGTAACATAAATAATTACCAGTTTTCTTTAATTATGCCGTAGATATTTAATCTCTGGCTATTAATTATTGATGCTGAGGTTGGAACATCGCGTGGGCTGAAAGTGATTTAAAGGTATCCAGAGTTATATATTAACAATGCTAATGACTCACTGACAGTTGAGTGAAATTGTGCATTCAGGATGAGCTCGTGGAAGATTAGAAATAAAGCTTTGCACACTTCTACACTCGAGCAAGCGAACTAGAACATAAGAGGTCAAAAGGTGTCTAATATGAGCTATGGATTGCTTATGCTTTAATGCTTTTCTGTCTCGAGATCAGATATGAGAAAACAAATGAGATGAATAAACAAATGCATGTGCTTGAATGCTCATTAACCTTGACAAAGCCCTGTTTCAGGAATGCTTATCCTCTGTTAGCATTTCCCATGATTGCATTATTGAAGTCGTTTATGAGCAGGGACGCACACAGAGAAGGAATCAGCTCCTTATCTGACCTCATAACAATTCCAGGTTATTGTCTTTGTCCCCTACTCGATTACCTGCTGACAAACTGTAATTAATTGGGTATTTAAACATCTTACAATGAGGAAGACTCTTTCTACATCCATATAGTGGCACAGTCATTAAGCAGCAGTTATTGTGTTTGCTTTATTTTAATTAGCAGGCTATTGAGAGGAAAGAAACATGGCTGCGGCTAGAGATTTGCCAGCTCTTTGTTAATGCAATATTCACAGAGCAGATAAAATAAACACAAAAAAAAGGTTTTCATAGAAGGAGAAGTAAAAAGTAAGTGTGTGTGTGTGTGTGTGTGTGTGTGTGTGTGTGTGTGTGTGTGTGTGGCATGCACATCCATCACAGCAGGGCTGTATTTCCTCGGATGACGGCGGCCCCTAGAGATAACGGGAGGTGAACAAAGACATCGCTGACTGCTGATTGGCTCGTTTAATCTCTGTCAGTGGTAGAGTCGCAGGGTGCAAGCACACTGATTTATATTCTGAATCAATCACACAGACACACACACACACACACAAACACAATGAGACACACCGGCTCTGAAAATGTTCTTGTCCTAACAAACAAGTAATCTTTAAATAATGTTTTTTGTAATCAAAATTCCCATTTAGATATAACGCAACTCACTCATTTTGCTAATATTGGTAAATAAATTAATTAGCATATAAACCATAATACATGTCAATAATTTACTATTTATTTATTTATTTATTTATTTATTTATTTATTTATTTATTATTTAATAATAAGCCCCTCCCACACCCCCACCCCCACCCCCACCCAATAAGTAAATAAATATGTGGTGTAAGTATACAGTATGTGTGTCCATGGTTAAAAAGTAAACTATTTTGGAGAACTTTGTGCCTTTTAGTCAGCCAGATTCAAAGGAAAAAACAGTGGCAGCAGCTATTCACTACATACTCGCTCCCATCTGGCTGCCAAGTGCAATTAACTGCCCGAGAACGGCGCCTGCCAAAACCAGAAACACAGAGTTGCATCCTTAATATGCATTATTCCTACTGAAAAAACAGACAAATCTGCTTAGAGTAAAAATACTGAAATTGTCAGAGCCAAGCTGACATCAAACACATGTACAGGTACACACACACACGCACACACACACACATAGACACACACCCATAATGTGAGGACCGTGCCGACTTAAGTTCAAAAGCTATGTGAATATTTATGCAGGGAGTTGAAACTTGAATTTCTTGGCAGCCCATTCAGATTAAAATTACTCACGTGTGATTAGCGTCTCCGATTTGCCAGATTTTCCATGCATATAGCGATCTAGAGATGGAAATTTTTAAGCTATGCCTAGACTAGTATTTTTAATTCAGGAAATGGAATTTAAACCTGAAAGACAAAAGAAAAAGAAGAAGAAGAAGAAGAAGAAGAAGAAGAAGAAGAAGAAGAAGAAGAAGAAGAAGAAGAAGAATTACAGATAAATAAAGCAGATTTTTAATAGTGCTGTCAAGTGCAATGCAAATTAGCATAAAAGAAGAGAAGCAGAAAAAGGATTAGCAGAAAATTAGAAGATTAAAAATGAAATAATAATAATTAGGAGAATATACTCATCTGATCACACAGTATACAAATGAAAGATTCATATAAACATTTGATAGTAGACTAGTCTAATATAATTAATCTAATATAATCATATTGCTACTACTTCTCAGAACTGCCTCAGTTCTTCATGACATGGATTCCAGAACATGTTAGAAACGTTCCTTTGAGAGTTTGGTTCATGTTGATATGACTGCATCATGTAGTCAAGTTACGAATCTCCCACTTTATCAAATGCAAATGGTATTCTATTGGATTAGTGACTGGGAAGGCCATTAGCGTGCATTGAACTCAATGCCAGTTTCATGGAAACAGTTGCAATGACGTGTGCTTTGTGACATGGTGCATTACCATGGAAGCTGGAAGTATCCATTATTACATGGGTAAATTGTATCCATAAAGCGATAGCCAGATAGCCTGTGGCATTCAAATGATGCTTGACTGGTATTAAGGGGCCTAATGTGTGCCAAGAAAATAGTCCCTTACTAGATACATAGTAGTGTAGTGACATTGCATAGACTCACAGGAGTATAGTGCATAGTTGTATAGTGACATAGTAGATTGAAGTGTATTCACATAGTAGTATAGTAACATAGTATACTGTGATGGTCACCGTTACTCCACCACCGCCATCCTGAACTGTCAATGATGTGGTAATTAGGTTGGGTCCATGGATTCATGCTATTGATGACAAATTCTGACCATATCTATCATCTGCGAGTCTTAGCAGAAATCAGGATTCATCAGACCAGGTGACATTTTTCCAATCTCCAACTGTCAATGATCCTGTGCCCATTGTAGCCTCAGGTTCTTGTTCTTGGCTGACAGGCGTGGAACCCAATGTGGACTTCTGAGTTTCTAGCCCATCCACCTCAAGGCTCAACATGCATTCTGAGATGCTTTTCTGCTCAGCACAGATCTAAAGAATGGTTATTTGGATTATCGTATGCGTCTCCTCTGTCCTCTCTAATTAACAAGTTGTTTCCACCGCCAGCCTCATAAGCTGGAACTGCAACTCACTATAATTGTAACTCATGTCTATCAACATTAAAGATTTCCTTATCATAGTATACGTCCATGCAAGTAGATCCCAATACACTGAACCATTTGAGTCAGTAAATGTATCTCTGAAATCAAAGTCTGTTCTGGTCTCTGTAGAGGGTAAAAGCAATCAATATCCTCCCAGTGAGTGGATATACAGAATAGATACACACTTAAGACTTGTGATGCTTTAGCCTCCTGAAGTAGATCAATTATATGATGTATTATATAAGTTGAACAAGGTTGAATTAGCTTAGTATTTGGGATGAGAATAAACTTGCTGTTTAATAATGGATAAAGGTCATTAAGGTTTAATGCATATTGGTCACAAACAACATGTAGTGAATAAGTTACTCAAGTACTCCAATGGAAGGATAAAAGTTTCCACCATGATTCAATAGTGACTAAATATTGCATAAGGATGAACTCAGAAACTAGATTCACTGGTTACACTATGGGAGAAATATCCTTCCACAGGACCACTGCTGTCCAGATATTATTTGGGTGGTGGATCAGTATCAGCACAGTAGTGACACTGATATACTGTATTTTTATCTGATGCTGGTAGTGTATGAAACATAACAGATAGTTACAGTATAATTTCAGTATACACTATACAGATTTCAGCATAGGCAAAAAGATAATAGAATTATAGTACAGTTTTAAGTATAGTGAAATAGCATAGTTACATCGGGAGCAGCAGTATAGTGCCAGCAAAGGCACAATGTAGCACAGTGACATAGGCAAATAATTGTATCATGACATAGTATAGGCACACAGTAGTATGCTGGCATAGTATAGGCACATTGTAGTTGCATGACATAGCATTGGCACATAGTATATAGATTAAAGTATAGTCTCATAGTCATATAGTAACAGCAGATTTCAGCGAAGGCAAACGGTAGTATATTGGCACAGCTTAAGCACATAGTAGTTTAGTAAATGCAAACTTCAGCATAGGGACAAAATAGTATAGATACACGTTATCCATTTGGAGATAATGGCTGTTTAGAGTGTAGTGTCATAGCAGTACACTGTGTTAACAGCAAACTTCAGCATTGGCACAAAATAGTATAGTGACATAGCACAGGCACATATTATTATAGTGACATAGCATAGGCATTTAGTACTATAGTGGCATAGAATACTGTAGGTGCATAGTAGTACAGTGAAAAACTAGACTGAAGTATAATTACATAATAGTATAGTAAAAGTATATTGATGATGTGGTATATATACATAGTAGTTTAGTGCCATGGCATAGACTCACAGGAGTATAGTGGCATGGCATAGACTCACGGGAGTACAGTAACATAGTACACTGAAGTATAATCACATAATAGTAAAGTGACATAGTAGACTATCATATTTTTATAGTGGTATAGCAGACTTCAGCATAGACACATAGGAGTATAGTGGCATGGCATAGACACAAAGGAGTATGTAGCATAGCATAGACACAGGAGTATAGTAGAATGACAGATGCATACGAGTATAGTGGCATGGCATAGACACATAAGAGTATAGTGGCATGGCATAGACACATAGAAGTATAGTGGCATGACATAGACATATAGGAGTATAGTGGCATAGCATAGACACAGGAGTATAGTAGAATGCAGATGCATAGGAGTATAGTGGCATCGTAGACTATTATAGTCATATAGTGGTATAGCAGACTTCAGCATAAATATATAGTATTATAGTGATGTGGCATAGACACATAGTAGTATAGTGATATGACAGACACATCGGAGTATAGTGGAATAGCATGGACACATAGGAGTATCGTGGCATAGCATAGATGCCTAGGAGTATAGTAGTATGACATAGATGCATAGGAGTATAGTGGCATAGCATAGACACAGGAGTATAGTGGCATGGCATAGATGCATAGGAGTTTAGTGGCATATTAGACTATTATAGTCATCTAGTGGTATAGCAGACTTCAGCATAAATACATAGTAGAATAGTGATGTGGCGTAAACACATAGTAGTATAGTGATATGACAAACTCACAGGAGTATAGTGACATGGCATGGATCCATAGTATTATAGTGGCATAGAACATTAAAGTATTATAGTAAAGTCTCAAAGATGTACTTTCATGTAGTTTCACTGACAGGTGTATGCACATACTAATGGACTTAAGTAAAGTAACATAATAGTACAGTAACATAGCATAGTAATATAACAGAAAGGAATAGTGACAGTTGACTAAAGCATAGTATTACAGTAGTGTACTGAAAGACTTAAACATAATAACAGCTGTATAATGACAACATTGTGCAGTTACATAAATAACATAAGTATAGTAACATAGTATTTTAAAAATAGTGGCATTGTTGTTTAGTCTCAGAGCAGACTTAAGCATAGTGACATAACTAAGCAGGTTATTCAGCTACTCATGGTTACTGGTAAATTGCCTATAGGAGAAAGACATGCTGAGAAACAAATTCAGAGCTTATTCATCCTTAAAGATCCCATTAATTCTTATTCAAACGCAGAGAATAAGAGCTAAGGACTAGTCTGTTGTCCTGTGCAATCAGTGAAATACTCGTATGCCAATATTCAGTTTCTTTTCAGAACTAGCCTAACCTGTTATCATTTACATCGTGATATTGCTGGATAATAACTAAGAAAAAGCATACAGCACTGGCTTCAAATTTGAGGCAGGTTTCTATGATAGCACTAGTATATACATATATATACATATATATATATATATATATATATATATATATATATATATATATATATATATATATATAGATAGATAGATAGATAGATAGATAAAGATATATAGATAGATAGATAAAGATATATAGATATATGTTGCATAACTGATTGTTGTTATTGGTCAATTGTTGTGCTGTTTAAATGAATAAATAATCAATTTATTAAATTATTCGAATGGAATAAATTTATCCCGTCGGTTGCGTTCTCGCTGTGAGTGGAGACATGCAGCGTCTGGCACGGTGCCAGTTTTGTGTTTTTCTGTCACTGCTCTGCATGGCTTTCATCCCCCCCCCTTTCTTTTTTTGTTGTTGTTTTAATTAATCGGCTTGAGCAGCTTAAATCATGAATCGAATGTCCCCTTTTTAATTTGGCTGTTTTTAATGCGCTTGTGAAGAAGTTTGACAGAGATGCATGTTCATTCCATGGCATCATGTGTGCCCTTGATCGCCCCTGTCCCCCCTCAAACTGAGATGTGCATCTGTTTGCCAGACAAACACACACAGACACACACACACACACACACAGATACACACACACACACACACACACACACACACACACACACACATGTACCTCTCCTGTACACACTTCATTTATTGGCTCGCACATTCACTGTCAGAACACACACACACCTAGCTTTGCCACCTTTCCTTACTGTTAGAGTGAGACAGATGCCAGAGCCGTGAGGCAGCGCAAGACGCACACTTCAGACAGGAGTGTGACACACTCGGAATAAATTAGCGCACTGGATGAGGGGAGCACTATGGAAAAGCAAAGGAGCCAATCAGACACTTCAGTCCCCCCTTCCTCTCAGCAGGGGGCTGGCGCTCGGCTGTTGCTGGAGCGAGCAGAAATTTTGGCTTAGCAACATTCTGACCAATCAAATTCCACAAACAACAGCAGGGTGAAAATAACTTTAACGTTCTGTATGTCAAGAAAATGAAGAATGTGCTCTAAAAAAAGCATGCGGTTGCCAGGTTTTTTGGGCTGCCTGCGTGGGTGTGCAGGGCAGACGCAGACACCCAGACTCTGTCTGAACACACTTCCTTTGTTTTTGCTCCTATCTGTACTAGATAGACCAAGTGTGTGCTTATAAAAATTGGATTTAGGCATGATTATTTGTCACATTTCTCCCACCTACACGCTTAACCCCTATTTCCCCTTCTGCCATGTAGATGTGTGTTTTTGTTGGACAGGACTGCACACTGTATATAATGGAGGACCCATCCACCTGTTTCAGTCTAATAATAATAATAATAAAAAAACAACAACAAGCAGATAAATATTGAAAAACAATGGTTGAAATAAGTGGGGGAAAAAAGCATATTGATAAAGAAAAAATAAATAGAAGAAAAGATGGAAGTAAATTTTTATGTTGTCTTCTTGATTCACACTCTCTCCATGACTCCATGTGTTTGACTGGTGCTGTGTACATCACTAGTTGAGTTCAAGCAACTGTGAAAGGCATTCGTAGATCTGTTTTTGTTTTTTTTCCCCCAGTGTTTTCCATGATTTCTGGGGGATTCTGGTTTAAGCCACACCCACCTCAGGTGTAATTCCGAATATAGATATTGAACAGATACAGATAGTGGCACTGGGTTACATCTCGAATGTCATATTCTGTCTCATCTTCAGAATATTCACACACAATTTTTAGCTTCCCACCATTTAGGAAATATTCTTAGCATGAGACATTTGGATAAAATTGTGCCTCATGACTGTATGTGTCTGTGGGTATGAATAGTGTGAGCCTGTGTGACAGCTCTAACCTTTTCAGTATGCTGAGTGGTGCAGGACCTGTAGCCTGGAGCACACGCACCCTTGTCATCTCGTGATATGAGAACACGAGGTCAGACTGTTAGCTGTCCATGTCAGGGCTAAGCTAAAGCGGCCACCGATAATTTAATACCACACAGCAGCGACATAACTCTATCCGCTTAGCCGTGTCCCCGCCTCCCTTACTATATCTCGTCCTGACTTTCCTCTAAATGATGTCTTGTCCTCTTTCTCTTTCCTCCTTACATCTCTAAGCAATTATCTAGACTCGCTCTTAAACAGGGATAATTGCCTTTGTTGTGCTTCGCTCCCATTTCGGTGTCGACGGTGACAGTTACCACGGCCACCGTTGAGCCGTTGCCATGGTTAGGAGTCTCTCCATTAGGCTGTGTTCAAATCAGAGAAGTGTTCGATGCCCATTAAGATAATATGAGCGGTGTAATGAGTGAAAAAGAAAAGACCTCGTTAGGGGCACACTCTCTGATTCCAGAAGCTTCCACCACTTGCTTAATGGTCAGTGCTGCTATTATATGAAATAATATAACCCAAACCACTGATGTTACACATTAAATGTACTCCCTCTCTCTCTCTCTCTGTCTCTCTCTGTCTCCCTCTCTCACCTGTCTGTCTTTGTGTTGATGGTGTATAAGAACCTGGATGACTGACCCTAGACTTTTGAAGTCCTCAAACTTGATGTGACAGCATTACATTTTAGCCCATTGTCTAGGGAGCCATTTGTGAAGGAAGGCTATTTTATGTGCTTTTAAGCCTGACCGTAACACGCACCCTGAAAGTCCTTTTGAAGAAGTCTCCTTGGCTAACAACGGCCACTTTGGCTCAAAATGTGATGGACCATTGAAGGAACTCTTGAAATTCCAAGTGTTGATTTTCTATTACAGATGAATTCAGTTCTTTGGGGAAAAATTATGTACTGCCTGAATAATAAACTCATATGAAATGGAATTGATGATTACTTGATGAATTAATGATTTCTTTTTGTGTTTAATGATGTTCGAAAGCTCATAATAGGTGCAGTTCTGGCAATAATAATATTTGTCGTAGATGTAAAATGATTATACTGTAATATCATGTTAGCATTGTGCACGTTCATGTTAATGAAATTTCAAGTACATGAAAATAACATGTTTTCCATGTCCAGGATGATGTACAGCTGATGTAAATGATTCCTAACTGGTAAATACTGTATTCATATTATAAACCTTATGAAGCCTAACAAAAGCCTGTATAAAGGCTCGTAAGTACAGCTACTGTTCCTCGTGTGACACTTTGTATTCCACGAGTCTGTATAATGTCAAGCTAAATAATGCATTAAAGTATCTGTTACTATAATGTTACTATAACTATGCCACTAATGAGGTATTATGTAGACTTATTTCAGGCATTATAAGGTTTATATTGTGAACATAGGATGTGTTTCCAATTATTATTATATTAATTGTAATGCCTCACAGTAATGCATGTAACATTTCATAAAGGCATATAAACACATAATGTCCAGCTACAGAACACATTAAAATATCATACTCAGCAAAGCTATAATGCATCACAACTTGCGGTTTAGGTACTATACAAGAGCATGTGCTATGGTAATACAGTATGACAGTATCCATTCATCCATTTTCTGTACCACCTATCCTACACAGTGTCACAGGGAGCCTGGATCCTATCCCAGGGGACTCGGGGTACAAGGCGAGGGACACCCTGGACATCACACGGCACAATCGAACACGCACTTACACTCTATGGACAATTTCAGAGATGTCAATCAGTCTACAATACATGTCTTTGGACTGGGGCAGAAAACCAGAGTACCTGGTGGAAACCCCTGAACCACGGGGAGAACATTCAAACTCCACATACACACAGGGCAGAGGAGGGATTCGGACCCTCGACCCTGGAGGTGTGAGGCAAAACGTGATAACCACTAAGTCAATGTGCCCCGCGCAATACAGTATATTATAATGCATTACATAACCTGTCATTACAAAGTCATATACTAATGCTTTATAAAGTGTTTTGCATGTAGCTCTTAGCATTTACACTGGTATAAATGCTAAGTAAGGAATAACAACAGATTAGTGTGGTGTGGCCTGACACAAAGCAAAGTTTGCACCCTAAATTTTCCAATAACTTAACTTGTCCTGAAGCGTTTTATACATTGTATATGAAAACATTTGTCAATGCTGACAGTTATTTATATATTAAAGAACGTCATAGGTTTTTTTTTTATTATTATTATTATTATTTTTTTTTTTTATCCATTTCTAGTTATATTTTATGTTGTGGAACATCCACAAAACAGGAAAACTTTTACATATATCAACCATACATTCCATATTAACTATTACACACATTTTTTAAATCTGTTTATGTGGAGCATCTGCCATGTTTCTGTATTAAAATAAGCACATTAATATAAACCTGTGATTTATCTTGTAGCTGGAATTATTGTTAGAGCTGCTGTTACAGAAAATGAATCAACACCTTCTGACCAATTCAATTTGAGAATTCAGTGTGACTAATAATCTTCAATAAATACGAGGTTCATAGCAAATATTCATCAGAATACATTATATTTAGATGGTTCCTTATTGAAAAAGTGTGTATTCGTAGATAATTAATAATATGTAATGATTGCTTTCCCTCCAATTACTAAATAGAATGTCTAAAATACTGTTTGGTGTCTCTATTATATCATTTACATATGTATTTGACATCCATTTGTTGTGTACATATCATTTATATGGGGGAAAAAAAAATGATCGCAGTACATTTTTTTTTAAATGCTCTTTACTGCTCTTTGAGAATTTCCTCCAAAGCGAAGGCCATTTAGTATTTTGTAAGACTGAATTGGGATATTGTCACATTGTAACATCTGAAAATCTGGGACATGGTGAAGGTCAGTAATGTGTCTTTCTGTCTTTCTGACCACTTAAGCAATCTTTCCTTCCGTTTGAGACGTGTGCCATGTGCACCTCGGGCATTCATACTGCAGCTCTTTGGCGCAGGAACATCCCCTGGGCTTTTTTATTCTTCTGCTTCCCCCAGACCCGCTGTGCTCCTCTCTCACTGTATTTGTGTGCTGGGTGTAATGAGAGAAATTACTATAGAGGTGCTAGAGCCCCACTCCTTCACTTTAGCCCCCAGCTCTAATAACAGGTCTCTGATTGCTTCCCTTTTCCTCAGGAGAGAAAGGGAGAGTGAGCATGAGGCAAAAAAAAAAGAGTGGAAGAGAAAAAAAAACAGTGAAAGAAATGGCGGGTGGCCATGGTAGCAGCTCTGTAACAATAACCCTTCTCCAACGGGATTTATTAATACAGCGCAAGATTGACACCTGAATATGATTTCATCCCGTAGATCCATACAAAGCTCTCATGGCGCTCCGGGCACTGCTCCCCTCATTAGTAGCCTATCTGCCAATGAACTTCGACAGCAAACCCTCCTATAAATCAATGCCTGCATTTCAATGGGGGGAGAGCAGCGGGGGGAAAAAAAAAGCTTGAGCAGGAAGACTGTGCTGCAGGAGGGAGACGAGAAAAACTCATCCGGCTCGAACTGAACAGCGTGTGTCCTTCCTTATCAACATTGTTTTTTGCTATACACTGTGTTCCTGTTGAACTTACAGCTTCAACCCTGATGACCTCTGAGCATGTGCTAGTAGCTAAGTGACACTTCTTGTCTTGTTTGAAACGATCATTAGCACCATGGGCTCTGTAAACAGTGGACAAAAACACAAATATTTTCTAAGAATATCATCTATAATGAACTATGAAGTCAAGCATACAAGTTCTTATAGAACGATGGGCATCAGACCTGTTCCTGGAGATCTACCTTCCTGAAGACTTTAGCTCCAACTACAATCATGTCCACCTGACCATCTCGTTACTGCCTTAAGATGTTCTCGATCAACTGAAACAGCTCTGTTAGATTTTGGTTGGAGACGAAACCTGAAGGAAGGTACATCTCAAGGAAGATGGTTGGTTACCACTGATCTAGATGTTGTTACTATACAAATTATAATTAGAATGGGTATACTGATTAAAAATCATTGGGATGAAGCTACTGTCCAATCTGATGTTATGAAAATGAATCAAAACCTCATGGCCAATTAGAATTAAACATCGTCTGGTCTTTTTCCAATCCTCAACAGTCCAGTTAAAGTGATCCTTTGCCATTTTCACCTCAGATTCCTGTTCTTGGCTGACATGAGTGAAATCTAATGATGTCTTCTGCTGTTGTAGACCATCCATATTTGATTTACCTTTCTGTCAGCTAGAACCAGGCTTGCAATTCTCCTCAGACCATTCTCATTAAAAAGGCACTTCCAGCCACAGAACTTCCACATGCTGGATGTTTTTTGTCACCATTCTGTGTAAACTCAGAGCTTAGTGGGGGCACGATAGCTTAGCACATGATTAGTACATTAACCTGTGACTTCCAGAGTTGGTGGTTTGAATCTCGCCTCTGCCCTGTGCGCACAGGGTTTACATGTTTTCCCTGTGCTTCGGGGGTTTCCTCCAGTTTCCTCCCCCAGTCCAAAAGACATGCATTATAAGATAATTGGCATTTCCAAATTGTCAATTGTGTGCAATTGTGCCTTGCGTTGCACACAATTTTGTGTGTTTTCACCCTGACCAGGGTGTCCCCCTCCTTGTGTCCCCCTGATTTCCCTGGGATAGTCTCCAGGCTCCGTGTGTACCTCTATAGGATAAGCATTATGGAAATGGATGGATGTAAACTCAACAGATTGTCATGCTTGAAAATCAGCAGATTCTGAAATACTCAAACCAGCCCTTCTGGCACCAACAAAAATGCCACGGTTAAAATTACTGAGATCAAATTTATTTCCCCTATTCTGATGATTGAGGTGAATATTAACTATAACTCTTGAACTGTATCTGCAGTTCTTTCTGTGACAGAGTAAGAGGTTCAACATCTCAAAGTCAATACTGGTCAACTTTTCCTCAGCCACCATAGAGAGCAACCTCACCACCTCCATCTCCATCTGGTTCCCATCTGCCTCTGCCCTTTCCAAGTCCAGACTACAACAACATGCCATTCGCTCTGCTGAGAGGATCATCGGTCACAAGCTTCCCTGTAGCTTCCCTTGTTAGTGTTTTTTTTTTTTGTTTGTTTGTTTTGTTTTATGTACAAGACCAAATAAAATTCCTGTATGTAAATCACACAAGCTATTAAATTCTAATTATGCACTGCACTGCTACCATCTGATTGGCTAATTGTATAGTATTGTTCCATTTCAGTGGGTTAAAATGGATAATTTAACCTAGATATTTTAATGGAAAAAATCTAAACTTATAATCATCTATAAGTTTTGTTTTGTTTTGTGCAGCTCACTGTAATGTCTAGTCTTAGTGCCATCATTTCTCACTGGCTATGTAGTGAATCATATTCAATGTTCTAGCACAAGTCCACTAGCCTTTGTTTACTACTACTGAATGTTTACCTACCGTTGTGGATCCTGCATGGATACCCGGAAGGTATACATTTACCAAAAACAGCACCAAAAAAAAATCTGGATACTCTAGATACGTATCTAAGAACTGTTGCTGTAATCATACAGACTGATTTATGCTAATCCTAGGACTCTTTTTCACAATATACTCAAATTTAACCCTCATCCTACCAACATGTTTAACATACAAGGACTACCGACTGGGACTCAAAGAATAAACTACTATAATAAACAACCATCATAGGCAAATTTTAACTTATTTCTTCTTCAGACATGATTAGTTAAGTAATTAATGTTAAATGAAAAATTATATATATATATATATATATATATATATATATATATATATATATATATATATATATATATATATAATTATTATTATTATTAGATTATTATTATTTTAGGAAAGTTACAGTTAACTTGCATATGAAAATAACATGCCATCCTCCAGGATGATGAAGATGAGATGTGGGTGGAGGACAACGATCCAAAGCATACAGCAAAGGAAACTCTCAATTGGTTTCTGAGAAAAAAACAAACAAATAAAACAAAAAAAACAAGGTGTTAGAATGGCCCAGTCAATCACCTGACTTGAATCCAATTGAACAAGATTTAAAGACAATATGCTTAGAAGAATGGGCCAAAATCACACCATAATACTGCGGCACATTAATTTCTTCATACAGGAAGTGTCTTGAAGCTGTCGTTAAAAACAAACTCTCTACTAAGTATTAAATACATTTCAGTTAACGTGTTCAATACTTTTTTCCCGTGTCATTCCACTTTATTACACATAACTTTATTTATGGACTTTAATGTTGTGAATTCTTTATATTTCCAGATTTCTTGAGTAAATACTGATGTCTGGTGAAAATTTCATGGAAATAGCCTCATTGAAAATATATTTACTGAGAAAAATGTTGACAAGTCTAATATTTATTTACCCCACTGTACTTTAATACAAATTGCAGCTTTTATACCAAATACAATCCACATTAGTACGTAAATGCTTGTTTACCGTCCTTTGATTATGGTATCATTTAGCTTTCAGTCATTTCAAGTAAACATTATTTGTGTTATATTTATATGGTGAAACCAACCTGGGTCATTTTGAACCTAATGTAAAATAATTGAAGTTAACCCATAGTCATTCAAACTTCTATATTTTTTTCTTTTATTTCTCTTTCAATACAAAAGTAGATAGAGACCTTGGTCTCAATATGACCCCCTGCCAAAATAAAATGTATATTCAATGAATGAATAATGAATAAATAAATGTAATTCAAATTGAGATTTTTCAATTTGTACATAATGTAAAATGAATGGGGTTTACATTGAACTATGAACACAACTTGCGACAGGAAGTAGTAGCACACAATTTGGCTCATGCTATGTTCAGGGCATACTGACATGGGACAAGAGGAGCAAACATTTGCTACCTTCTTGTCTTTGTTTCGGGAGCAAAGGTTACACCATTTTCGAGTAGATTTCCAGCTGATCATTGGACATCCACAGCAGCAGGTGGAGTTATCCTCACTCCCATGATGGTCATTGCTACTCGAACTGGGGCTTGGAGCATGGCAGCAATAGCTCTCCTCTTCATCTGTGCCATGACCATGGTATGCCCCAGCTGTCTCAGGTACATCTGGCAATGTCGGCCACATTCTGAATACTTCCAATCCTGGAAGTTCACCATCCAGATGATGAAGGCGTCTGTGTCTGTCTCTTTCAAAATGACTGACAGTGTGCCCCTACCTCCTTTGATAGTTTATGATACTTTAAATTGTGACCTATGGGAAACATGAACTCAATAAATAGTTCCATTTATTAAAACTGCATAGGCGGAAATGAGTGCTTTTGACTGGGGTCCCCCTGGACCAATTAAAACAGAAACTGAAAACGATGATATAAAATCATTAGGAACAAATTGATTGACAAAGTCAAGAAAAATTGGAATGATAGAACAAAAAGTACACCTCAGTACACCTCAGGGATCTGCAGGTACCCCAGTGGGTAGGATGAGGGTCAATATCCTTTCGGGTTTAACTTGCACATTAGGGATCTACTGTACATCCAGGTATCAATAACACTGCTTTGTGACAATGTTTATTATTAAAAGTGCTATGCAAATAAGTCGAATAGAATAATTAAACTCATAATTTGATATTAGCTGAACAGACATCTATGTAACCATAACCATCCATCGCTTCAGTGACCAGCAAAGCCCCCCCACCCTCCAATCTCACCTCTTTTTCTGATAATGACTGAGAACATCAAGCCTTGGGCCATATGGCGGCATATGTGTGTGTCAATGTGGCCTCTCACTCACAGATTGAGCGCAGCGGTCACATTTACACTATGTCACCCCAGATGTCGGTCACATGTAGCCTGAGTCCCCTCAGCATCAGGAGCAGCAGCTGGGGAGGGAATTTATGAACATGTCTGCCTCCCACACCCCATAAAAAAGCTTCATATAACAAACAGGGCTCTCTGACGGTGGAAAGTCAGTGTGTCTGAATATGACAATAGTAAAAAATTAACTACTTTGCAATGGATGTCCTATTTAACCAGCCCAATCATTTGGATTTCATAGCAATACTTAAACATCTAATATGCATTTCAGATGTTTATGTAAAAAGATCAAATGTTTATAATTCTTGAGACCTCACCTGCTGGCTGGTGGGTTTACAGGCATGACAATAAGGGATAGAAGTAACTAAAAAAAACTATAAATAAATAAATAAACAAACATTTTATGCCTTCACCTTGTTACTCTTAATACAACTATGAGCAGTGGTAGCTCAGAGGTTAAGATGTTGGCCTACCCATTGGAAGGCCACAAGTTCAAACCCCAGCACCTGCCACTGTTGGGCCCTTGAGCAAAACCATTAACCCTCAACTGCTCAGATGTATAAATGTAAGTCACTCAGGATAAGGGCATCTGCCAAATGCAATAAGCATAAAATCAAAGAAATGAGTGTTGCTCATCATTAAACAAATTGTTCCAATTTGCATGCATTTAAAAATAAATTCATTATGTTTTAAAACACAATATCTGTCAGGGTTTTGGGAATTGGATGTAAATGCAAGTGTAAATTTACAAATGCAAACACCAATAAACCTAAACAACACTAGGAGTCTATGGATACAAAACAGAAACTATGGACTAGAGGTGAGCAGCACACAGACAGCAAGTAACCCAGACAGCAAGTAACCCAGACAGCAAGTAACCCAGACAGCAAGTAACCCAGACAGCAAGTAACCCAGACAGCAAGTAACCCAGACAGCAAGTAACCCAGACAGCAAGTAACCCAGACAGCAAGTAACCCAGACAGCAAGTAACCCAGACAGCAAGTAACCCAGACAGCAAGTAACCCAGACAGCAAGTAACCCAGACAGCAAGTAACCCAGACAGCAAGTAACCCAGACAGCAAGTAACCCAGACAGCAAGTAACCCAGACAGCAAGTAACACACACAAAATACTGCACAAAGGAACAAAAAACAGGCCTTAAATACAGTGCTCATTAGGTGCAAGTAAGAACAGGTGTGTGTAATCAGTGGGGTCATGTGATGTGCAGGGGCTGATGGGTAGTGTAGTCCAATACCAGTTTCAACAATATGGCCCAAGGGTATTTTCTTTCAGATTTTTACATATTGTTTAAATTTTTCTCAAGTAAATTAACTGTGATTAAAATAATAATAATAATAATAATAATAATAATAATAATAATAATAATAATAATAATAATAAGAGGAATTATTGTTGTTGCTCAATAAATTACTTGTGCTACAGGTACTGATTATATTATCATATGTTTTACTACAAAATACTAATTAAAGACAAAACAAAGACAGTATTGTAAAGGTCATGGGGGATTTTTTAGTTTGTTTAAAATAGTCAGTGACAGGGGCGTAACCTGTTCCGGGCATTTGGGGCTGTAGCCCTGAAGATTTTTTTCTTTAGCCCTGAATAATTCTCCGCTTGGAGCGGTTTGTCACTACGCAACTGAATGTCAGTAAAAGAATAGGCAGTGTTGTAATTTTGTATCTTCTTTGAATGGAGGCAAGACCAATCAGACAAGGATTAAAGGAAAATACATGCAAATACTTGTGTCTTATTGGCTGGCAGGTCTCAATTCTGCCAAACGCTAGCTCACACAGTCAGTTAGTGCAAGGGGAAAATAGACATACGCCAGTAAAGGGGTTGAAACTGAAACGCTAACATCCTCTCATGCTGAGCAGGAAAACAAAGTGTGTAAATATATGAGATATAAGATACATGAACATGATATGAGCAGAGCATAAGGACAGATAATGTACTTTGTAGGGTTCATATCGTTGTATGGGTTTAGCGGCTCTGTAGCAGCTAAACCCATACAATGATAGCTTAGTTGTGCCTCCCCTTGGCTAGCAACACCAAACTAGCCTAGTCTCATGTTAGATAGAGTTTTTTTTTATTAGTCTGGTAGTCCAGCAAAGTGTGGCAGGTTTTATGATAAATCCAACTTTTCACCCAATTTTCACATTTTTAAGCAATTAGCCCTCACATGCAAGAAGTAAAATGCAGGGAAACAATCTATGTGGTGGACAAGAATCTGAACTCAGTCCCAGATGATTAACAGCCCAGCTAACGCCCCTGGTCATTGGCAACAAACATCTTGTTTTAAAGCAAAGACATAGAATTAAAGCTAATCAATTTCGATAAACATATCCTGGTGCAAGTAAAGGGAAAGTGTAAGTGCAGACAATGTGTTCACGATGTACAGAACCATTTCTGTTATACGATATAGTGCAACGGTTTGGAGAAGGAAAGCAGGATTATGAAGCAGATGATATCCATACCAAGTGATGATCCAAAAAAAACCAAACCCTAGCATAGTTACTGCCCTACAAAATGTGTGCGCACCACCGTGAACTCGTTTCCCAAACGAAAGACTTAAAAAAGAAAGAAATGCTTTGACTCAAAATGATAAATTAATTAGCTTTACTAAACTTATATTCAAGAATGCATTCTTTAAATTACATAAATACTTGCATTAAATGAAATATGTATATATAGGTTCGTCAATATTCCTTCATTATGTCCATTCATTATCCTAATTGTTTTTCTCTCTCATGCACTTACAGTTAATGCTAACTCAATTAGTTAAAACCCTTATGTGTTAATGTCCCTGCTGCTTTCAGACTTTAAGAGCAATGTATTTCTGACAAATGTAAATGAAGAGTGACGGAATTTGCTCAGGGAAATATTTTACACACTCGTATGTAGACTTTGATCAACGCTGAAATAAAAGCAGTCCTTGGAAAAGGATTTAGTCGGTTGGACGTTTGTGCACACTAAAGTGGAATGAGAGGCACGTTATGAAGAAACATGTCTGGTTTGATTATGCTCATGTGCAGGTGGGGAAAGAAATGTTTTTTTGACGTGTGCCGAGATGACGGCCTTTGCAGCGGGATGAAAGGGAGGAGAGGCCGAATGTGCCCTCTTATCGAACAGCACCACACACAAGCCGAGCTTCTTTATATTGTGTTCCATTTCCTCTTTCATCCGTCTGTGAGCTTGGCTTGGATTACTCCATTACCTCGGGGCAGACTGAATCCGTGTGTGTGTGTGTGTGTGTGTGTGTTGGTGTGTGCGCCCGAGACACAGCTCTAATTTAACAGGATTTGGTACTTGTACAGTTTTGCGCCTCCCTCCTCCCTGAATTAAGCGGCTGAATGATTAGTTATCTTTAGAGAAGCACCCGGCTGAATGTGACTAAACAAACAAGCCCTCCTTCTCTGCCAATTCATGACGCTGCTTTATTTGCGTTAAGTATTATTTTCGTTGAAAACTTTTCAGGCTAATAGCTGATAATGCTTTGGCAACCGAGAGCAGAAACCGATAGCATCACTAAACATTTGCTCATATTCATTTTCTCCCTTTCGCTTTCAGCAAATGTAGCTCGTGTAAATGGAGTGTGTTTGTTATTCATTAGAATCGGAGGCACTTTTTTGCCGTTCCTCTTGCTTGACACTATTTACAGTTTTAAACACACACACATACTGATAGGACACATTTGGGTAAGCTGATGTATTTTTTTTTAAAGCTTTTCTCGTCCTCCTCTGCCTCCTCCTATTAAGTCATTGCTTGCTGTCCTGTTCACTACTTAGTTAAAAATCCATCACTTATCATGGACCAATCTGATTTGATGTTATGTTATAGTGATGGAACTGTGGTATTCATTTTGATTCACTCAAAGGGGCAGTGGTGGCTTGACGGTTAAGGCTTTGGGTTACTGATTGGAAGGTCGGGGATTCAAGCCACAGCACTGCCAAGCTGCCACTGTTGGGCCCTTGGGCAAGGCACTTAACCCTCTCTATTCCAGGGGCGCTGTATCATAGCTGACCCTGCGCTCTGACCCCAAACTCCTGACATGCTGGGGTATGCAAAGAAAAAAAATTCACTGTGCATACGTATATATGATCATTAAAGTAATAATTTTGACAGCGTCATGTTACTTATCATCTACAGTGGTGCTTGAAAGTATATGAACCCTTTCGAATTTTCTATATTTCTGTGTAATCATTTTCGATATTTCTTTTCCTTAATCCAAACATAACACTTCTGATTTTCCATTAGCTTGTGCATGTGATCTTTGAACTGCAGACAGGCAGAAATGTTCTTTTTGGAGAGTGGTGGCTTTCTCCTTGTAACCCTACCATACACACCATTGCTGTTCAGTGTTCTCCTGATGGTGGACTCGTGAAAATTAACATTAGCCAATGTGAGAGAGGTATTTCGTTGCTTAGAAGTTACCCTGGGTTCCTTTGTGACCTCAAGGACTATTACATGTCTTACTCTTGTAGAGGTGTTCGTTGGTCCCCACTCCATTTCTACACAATCGGACTGATTGTGGATTGGTGGAGTCCAAACTTTTCTGAGATGGTTTTGTAACCTTTTCCAGCCTGATGAGCGTCAATAACTCTTTTTTCTGAGACCTTCAGAAATCTCCTTCTTAAGAAATCTTCAGAAATTTCCACTTAAGTAAAATGTAAATGGTGTCATGTTCGTTAGTACAATTAATTAAATCCATAAATGTACATACTGTATTTCTGTTCAATGAGTCTAAAATAAACCTGCCATTATTTACCTATTTTACTTGAGCTTACATATTCTACTAAAGTGGAAATTCTACCCTTAATTTAAATATGCTGAACCTAGTGGTTAGCTTGTTTGTCGTACACCTCCAGGGTTGGGGGTTCGAATCCTGCCTCCGCCCCTGTGTGTGCAGAGTTTGCATGTTCTCTCTGCGCTTCGGGGTTTCCTCTGGGTACTCCGGTTTCCTCCCCAAGTCCAAAGACATGTGCTCTAGGCTGATTGGCATTTCCAAATTGTCTATAGTGTGTGAGTGTGTGTTTGATTATGCTCATGGGTTGGCACCCTATCCAGGGTGTCCACTGCCCTGTGCCTTGAGTTCCCTGTGATAATCTCCAGGCTTCCTGTGACCCTGTGTAGGTAAGTGATAAGTGGTATGGAAGATGGAAGGATTGATGGATGGATGATGATGCATATCTATGACAATTTTCAGTTTTACTCTTTTGGAAGATTTGTGATCCTCACATTGGCTTAGGATCTTAGGACATGAATAAAAACATTTAAAAATCATTTCAACTTTGCATGTAACGATATTTACACAATTATTCTTTGCAAATCAGCATGCTCACTAACTTGCTCACACACACTTTATCAGATGGCACATTTGTCTCTATATTTGGGATTTTAATTAAATCAAGGTCAGTTTTTTCTTCCTTTTGCGTGTTAGAGACCTAAACACATGGGGTTGGAGTTCAAAATATTCTCACAGTTGAATTATGGGATATCTCTTTGGGTATCGAAGTAAATTTATCTGTCTACTCTGTATTTTTATAATTTTTTTGGTACCGTTTTGCATGGCGCTGCATGCCGCTGACCTTTTTAGAAATATACAACTGGTATTAATAGATCACTAACGGTGCTGAATTGGGTTGCTTTTAGATGAGAAACAAGATGTTTGGATTGGACAGTTGCCAGATTAGTGGATTTGGAGCTAAGATCAGACTGGTTAGTAAAGCCGAGCATTAACTTACACCGTTTTTTTTTTTCTAGTTTACTTCCAAAAATTGTTATCATTTGATATTAAACAGGTAATTAATCTAGTATGTAATTGCAGTGAATTACTGTTGTAAATGTAGAGGTGCTTTTCAGATCACAGTCCTTAATCTTGTGTCTATGAAGCTTGACAATGTGCCCTATGTGTACTACATTATAATCTTTTACTACCTCTATGTATTAAACCTATACAGAAGGCTCTAAATGTCAAGCTGCCAAGGACGGTGTTTATTTCCTATAAAGATTTGGTATAGTTTTAAATGTGTTCTTTAGCCATTTTATGGATATATATATATATATATATATATATATATATATATATATATATATATATATATATATATATATATATATATATATATATATATATAAAACACTTGGTAATAGTCTACATACAGTATATCACTTTTAAATATAAGACTCCAAACTTTTCCCAAAGACTCAGGCCGGGCAAGTTATTTAACTTGCTGTGGACGCAAGCATTTTTCTTCCCTCAATGGCCTCAATATGACCTGGCTGTACCCTCCGGTTTTTCTCGACATCTGAAAATATCATTTCCCCATGGTGGAGATTTTCCTCTCCACTGCCTCACATCTAAAAGCCCTCATCATGTCTCAGTGGCTCCTGCTCCTCACTCTTCAGTCGCTCTCATTCTAATATATATACTGTTCGACATCAGAGAGATGTGTGTCAAAGGCGTACGTCCAAATATTCTTTATTTCAGAGTGTGTGGACATTAAAGGAACACCACCCCCCCTCCCCCATATATCTTTTGTCTTATGGGAGGAGTAAAAGTGGCTTTGCTTGGTGGAAGAAAGGGCCAGACGCCATGGCACACTTCTAGGACACAGACGGCCTCTTCCCTGCCAGCCTTGTCTGGCGTGAGTGTGCCAAGAGATGACTCATGCTCATGAGTGTGAGGACACGGCGTCTGGAAAGACAACGGGAGGACCGGAGACCTGATAGACACGCAGCATCTCTGCTAGCAATCTGCCAGCTACAGATACACACCATGTTACAGGACGAGTACAATTTCAAACTTCTCTCTATTTCTATAAGTTTAGAAGTGAACCTTAGTGAACCACATTTGGCATTTCACCCTTGTGATCATTCATTTGATCAAAAAAGGGATTGGTAACTTTCTATGAAGACCATATTCATACAGTAAATTAGTATAATGGTGCTTATAATAATTTGGAAGTTGGTAACGATTCCTAGTAATTATAAATAACACCTTATAAAGCTCTAATAATATGTGGTGAATAATTCCTTGATAATATAATCATGGTGTAATGTGTCACTATGTATTGTTATTATTATTATTATTATTATTATTATTATTATTATTATTATTATTATTATTATGATGATGATGTCTCCATGCACATTTTTTTATAATATGTTTATAATGTATTACTTATTACAAATGTATTACTCACAATGCACATCTGTAGTTGAGAACTTGAGTGATGTAGCTGAGCCAGAACTGACAGGCCATGGTGACAGTGCTGCTCATTTTCTGCCTCTGATGTTTAGACAGGAAGCTATCTCAGGTGCGACATACGTGTGTCCTTGTAATTTTTACATTCTCTCAACGATGAAAACGTTTAGACTAGAATAATTGTTAATAAATATTACAATTGCTTCATAAATATTATCAGGTCATTATTAGTTATAAATGTTGTTCATAGCAGCATATGGGATTAGCAGTAATTAGTAAGGAATTGCTTATTCAAGCTTTACGTTGATAAGGAATTATAAGCATTGTTATATTTATTGATTTATGAATATCAATAAATCATTATCAAGAAATTCCTAATTCAGAAAGTAGAATTCCTGCAATGTTTGCAAAAAAAAAAAAAAAAAAAAAAAAAAACCTGCTATATTAATTGCTTAACATTAATATTAGAACATTATACATTAAGACTATGGAAATGTTAGTGTTAAAATTCCCACAGTTAAAAATCTTGTGTAAAAGGAAGCGTTGTGTAAAAGGTTTCTGCAAGCAGATAACTTCAACGTTCATTCCGCAACCTTCAGAAAACCTTCTGTCAACATAAAAACACTAGCTAGGATATAACTTCATGCACCTACTGGCAATTCCTAAAAAGCATGAGAAATCATTTAAAAGTCAGTATTTATATATATATTACATGGTTATGTCATGACCCAAGAGTAACAAACTGAGATAAGTGTTATAAATTACCGTCTAAAACAAAAATTTATTTATTTACACTCACACCTGTGCGCACACACCTGCCAACGGAAGGATCTCCAGGCATGTGTCTGGCTTGTGTGTGTTTATTTTCATAAATAATGTTTATACTGCTAATAACGGAGGTGAAGATAAGATCGAGCTGATAATTTCAAATAAATTTCGCTATAAAATCAAAAGATAGATGATAGGTCAGAGGAGGAGGAAACAAATGGCCTCCAGTGCCAGGTTTTATCACTTTGAGGCTGTCTGGTAAAGACATTTGATATTGACTGAGTCTAATCCTGATTTGGACTGCAGAAGCGTGAGCAGCTGGACCGCAGAGCTCACACAGCCGACCTGGAATCTAATTCAACCCAGAGCAGGAGTGAACCGGGCCAAATCGAATGCTACTGCGCCCCGAGTCTAGCACCAATCGAGTCCACAAATGAGCCCATCTGCTGGCGAAGGCCATTACCCAGATCCATTTCTTTCTTTTATTCATCCATCCACCTATTTCCATTCGATAAAGGGAAAGAATTGACTGGTTGATTTTTTTTTTTTTTTTTTAAGGCGTGAATGTAAGCTTCTTAATACATCATTTCAGATGACCCGGTTTAAGAAAACACAATTACAATGGAGAAAGCTGCAGTGATGGAATCGAGCTGTTACTTTTTAGGATATCATGGATGAAAAGTCCAACAGATTAAGGTAAGTGAAAAGAGAATATATGCACATTCTAATCTTCTCGATCAGATTAGTCATCGTCATATAGTAAGTAACAGGAACCGTTCACCATTCTGATTTGGCTGAGAATGAGTTAGATGATAAGAGCAGTTTAATCACAAGGAGAATAAACGTCAAGCTGTTTCAACCCCTGGAGGATTCTGGGATTGGCTGCTGAGTCTCATGAGGCAGCGAGCTGGTAAATCCTTTCATCAATACTTCCTGAGCCGCATCCTCATCAGTACCTTGCCTGGACTCTTTCCCTCCGATTCCTACCACTAACCTTCACCGTCAATTTCCTCTGTAGTGATCTCAACCCCCCTCCATCCCCAACCTCATCTCATCCTCTTCTTAAATACTATGGGCCATCTTTATGATAAAGTGCACAGAGCTCTCTGTATCTTTCTTATCACTTCCATGAACTATGATGAATGTTGTGGATCGAAGATTAGGATTAAGACATTAGGACATCTGTTTTTCCCTTTGACCTTTCTCTGCTGGAATATTGTATCAGTCTCATTAGATTATACTCCACTGAGACAAAATGACCAGTGACCATTAATTTTCCGGGCATTTGAAGAGTGGAAAAGAGGACATTTTTGCAATCTTCAACTGTCTAGTTTTGGTGAACCTGTACCCAATGTACCCTCGGATTCCTGTTCTTGTCTGAATGCCGTGCGAGCTGATGACATCTTCTGCTGTGTAGCCCATCCAGCTCAAGGTTCGACCTACTGTGCACTCTGAGATGCTTTTCTGATCACCATGGTTGTACAGAGTAGTATATTTGAGTTACTGTAGCCTTCCTGTCAGCTTTTTTTCATTTTTAAATTGATTTTCTCTAAAATTGTATTACATTTTACAGCAAAAAACAAACATCATCTGCTTGTTTAGTCAGCATTTTCTATGCCCTCGTTTTTTTTTTTTTTTTTTTTTGCACTCCAAAGCAAGTATTGTGTTTAAAGGTGGTATAGACAATTGGTCTAAACCCTACTCAAGAAAATTCTGGCAACCTCAGAGGTGAGAACTACATACAAGTGATTTTTATAATCTGTAAACGCCACTCATTAAAAAGTGCTTTTTATACTTTCCCGACGTAAATATCGAATTTAATTCGCAGACTCTGAATACATCCGCTTCTCTTTATATTCTTCTCCCCAGTTGGAAATGCAATGAGACTAATGCTGGAGAGACCTAAACCTCTCTGTGACAATCTAGCAGGCTTTAGGGTGAGAGTTCCCTTCCCATGCTGATGCCACCCTTGGAGCAGTGGTCTCAGATCAGCTATGTGGGCCACCGCTGTCACAAACCTTTAAAGCAGAACCCTGGATTTGTGCCCTGGGCTCTGTATACACCGTGCCAACACTGTCCTGGTGCTCCTGCCTGCACGATCATAGCGTCAGTGTGTAACCAAACTAGACACTGTCTCTGCCATGCAGCTGCCTGAAGGAACCCCACTATCCACAACAACATTTATCCATACTCTGATATTGCTCTGTTATTTCACTTTTCTCATATACGTGTAGAAAATATTTTTTTACATGTATCAATTTTAAATAATTAGTAGCTTGATTAACCTATTATTATAAATTGTTATTATCAATTGGAATAATTATTCTTATACTTATTAGTTAGCTGTCATAATGTATGAATAGGGTTAAACAAAGCCCGCCCCCAACACTTTTAATCTTATAGGTGTTAATTACTTTTGTAGAGCAGCAGCTGCTCTGACAGTCATTCCTTCTGTAATTCAAATCACAGGTTTATATTAATGCACTGGCTCTAATGCGTTATAGTTTCTATAGTAACACCTCATGCACAGGGACTTGTATAATGGACCGTCCATTAATCTAGTCAAGTCAGGTCGTTTATTTATCATTTGCACAGTTTGGCAAGACATACTGTATGTACATTGAAATGCTTGTGGTGTTGCTCACGTAACTGAATATATAAGACACCAAAACACACACACACACACACACACACACACACACACACACACACACACACACACACACACACACAGGGCACACTTGCATAGACACGTGATCACACGTGATTCTTGGAAAAAGTATTTAGATTTTCGGTTTTACTATATATCTCATACTAAATCGTTTCTGAAATTAAAACTAAATCTAAGATGAAACAAAGGCAATCTGAGTAAACACTAAATACAGTTTTTAAATGATGATCTTATTTATTGAAGCAGATAAGTTATCCGATACCAACTGGGCCTGTGTGAAAATGTCTTTGCCCCATAGTTACTCATTCCCCAATTCTATGAAACTGCATTCATAACGGGGTTCAGCTGGACGAGGCACAACCAGGGCTGATTACTGCAAACCCTGTTCAATCAAGTCAACACTTAAATAGAACTTCAACAGCATGAAGTTGGTTAAAAGGTCTTAGTGACACATTACACCAAAGTTGAAAGAAATTCCAGAAATGATGAGGAAGAAGGTGATTGAAATACGTCAGTCTGGGAAGGTTACAAAGCTATTTTAAAGGCTGTGGGACTCCAAAGGAGCACAGTGAGAGACATTATCTCCAAATGGAAAAACAAATGGAAAAACTCTGCACAGTAATGAACCTTCCCAGAAGAAGACAACCTTCCAAAATTCCTCCAAGAGCACAGCAACGACTCATCCAGGAAGTCACAATAGAGCCAAGGACAACATCAAAAGACCTACAGGCCTCTCTTGCATCAATAACGGTCCCTGTTCATGACTACACTATCAGAAAGACACTGGGCAAAAATGGCATCCATGGAAGAGTGGTGAGATGAAAACCACTGCTAACCCAGAAGAACATTAAGGCTCGTCTGAATTTTGCCAAAACACACCTTGATGATCCTCAAGACTTTTGGGAGAATGTTCAGTGGATTGATGAGTCTAAAGTGGCACTGTTTGGAAGACAGGGGTCCTGTTACATCTTGTGAAACCCAAACACAGAATGCCTAAGGTCAAGCATGGTGGTGGAAATGTGATGGTGTGGGGATGCTTTGCTGCTTCAGCGCCTGGGTAACTTGCAATAATTGAGGGAAACCTGAATTCTGCTTTCTACCAGAAAATCCTAAAGGAGAATGTCCCATCTTCAGTCTGTAAGGTGAAACTCAAGCGCAACTGGATTATGCAGCAAGACAATGATCCAAAGCACAGGAGTAAATCCTAGTCCTAGAAGTAAGTGAAAGACTGATCTCCAGTTATCAGAAGTGTTTGGTTGCAGTTCTTGCTGCTAAAGGTGGCTCGACCAGATTTTAAGTTTAAGTGGGCACTTAAAACTTTTTCACATGGGTGATAGGTGTTGGATAACTTTTTTTTTTCTTCAATAAAAATAAATTAATAAATGATATCTGTGTTGTTGTATTTCGTTTGAAAATCTAAAACTATTTACTATGAGATATACACAAAACCAGAAGAAATCAAGCAAATACTTTTTCACACCGCTGTACAGCACACGCAGTGGGGATAGACAAATAAATGTCTATACAGCACAAGGTATTGCACTAATCTAAACCTAATAATGGGATTTATTTTTCAAAATGTGTTGGTATTTAACAAAGGAAATAACACCTAATAATTGATATAGTGAAGTTTTTTTTTTTCAAGGAGATGCTTACTTAATGTTTATGGAATGAGTCTTCAGTGTCAGTGCTTCAGTTTCTCTTTCAGGGTTTCTCAGTAACATCTCAGTGTGTGTTTTTATCTTATAAACTTCAAGGCAGAGAAAAAAAAAGAGTGACTGGTAAAGGAAATGACTGTTTGCAGCTAATATAATGTAAGTGATGTAAAGTACACGTTCGTTATTATACACATTAAAAATTGTAATTGTCAGCAAATTGCTATGGAAAAAAAGGAACAAAGCACTTCAGGGCATGCTGTTATATGAAAATAATCAACTTTGTGGTAGTAATGGGCCGCATCACTCTGCCCAGATGTTGATTATTTTCTTATAACAGCATGCCCTGAAGTGTTTTATACCTTACTTAATTAACATGGGCCTTAATTTCACACCCTGCTGAGATCTAATGCACTCACATCACTGACTTTACACCTACACTTCAGCTCAAAGGGTCATTGTGAATAGAGTCACTTCAGAACATATTACCTTTACACACTCTTCTATACGCGCATGACTTTTTGTGTCACAATGCAAATGATACTAACCTACACTTGTCCACTTTTGCTTAATGAATAACTGTTCAGGATACACACAGAGCTCACTGTAGAGTAACTCCATCACCTCGGGGTGTAGGCATACGTTTTACACCATCAGCCAGAGATTGTTATTGTGAACCAGTATCTGGGATTAAACCTGTAGCAGCTCAATAATTTCACAGTGCACACATTAGCATTGCTTTAAATAACCACTTAAACTCACTTCCATCAATGTTTTATAAGTGGAACACAGTGATGCCGCTGTAATTATTTCAGAGCAGATATTGACAGTGGATGCAATAGTGTGATTACATTCATCAGGAGATATTATGAAAATAACTAGCTCCATAGTTATATGATCTTTTTTTAAATTGTAATGATAAAAGTTATTAAAAGTTATTATCATAACAGCATATTAATCAAGCTTATATATATATATATATATATATATATATATATATATGCATTCAAACTACTATGAAGCACCGTTCCAATACAGTTTCACTGTTAAGGAAAATTAAGGATTTATAGGCACTCTAACTAAAGTGTAAATTAAATATGTTTTCATATCACTCTACATGCGTCACATTTGCAAACTTACAACTTACTTCTTTCCCCCATGAACTTCACCTCCCAAACACATCACACTACTACCTTTAAATAACCTAGCCTCTCTGTGCGTTCAAGTCCTCCTGTGAAGTTCGTATTTAAAAGTTGGGAAGTCCTAACTATGACGTCAGGTGCATTCAGGTCGCTTTGGTCGGAGCAAGATGGCAGTGTACCTTCTCTTAATTAACAAAATTTAATTTTAACTCTATTTCTAGAAAATGAAGAGCAAAGAATCGCATTGGGTGTGTTTTGCTTTTTTACGTTTCTAATCATTTTATGAAGCTACTGTACACTTTATCGTTACATATTACATTATATTATATCACAATGCTATCATTAAAGACAAAAAAAATAATAATCTGTGGACAAAGTGCCGATACAACGTGGTCCATACAAGTGCCCACGCAAAAATCAAACCATTTTTGACTTATAGGTGCTTAAATGTTAACCAATTTGCTTGTATTTTAATAGTTTGCTACATACCAAACACATAATAACTGAAATTAGATTGTGAGATGAGTAAACATTCAATTTCAACAAAGATTTACCATCAGCTACAGATGTTGCATCCACCATGTTTTCTCATTGACACGCCCCTGACTGAAAAACCCGGAGCTCAAAGAAAGTTTCCCAGTTGTAATTATGACTTTGTGGTGGAATTAATTTCGTAAATACGGTCCAACATGACACACAATTACAGAATTGTTTTGTGAGGTCTTGCTCCATCATTGTGTCTTCAGTTTGCCAGACACTACTGGAACTTCAAATGGGATCAGGTTCTGTGGTCAGATGAAACCAACGTCCTGTATCTGACCTAATGGGTTCTGATGGGGAAAATGCATAAAGCTTTATTGATTCAAAATATAGGCATGTATATGTGTTGGAATGCATTTTACATTGACTTGTATGGACCACCTGGAAAATCAAATCAAGTACCTGCTTAACTCTGAATATGAGTAACTTTCCCTGTATAAACTTTTGCACTTATGTCCAAAAATTAATCACTTTCAAGAGAACATTAATAGTTTAAAAAATGATACAGAATCAATCGGTAAATACTTTGTACAATGCTAAGAATTTGTAATGCATACCCTTTAAATAAAGCGTTTTCCAACAGATGCACTAAACCCAAAAGTTGGTGGCTGACCTGAACTCAACTCTTTCGACACAAAGGCAACTGGAGGCAAATCCGTCTTATTTGATATTAAATACGGTCCAAAGTCTAAGATACATTTCAATGCAATATCATTGTTTGTCCAGAAATCTCACTCAGTAAGAGTGTTTTTATTCGCGATTCAAGTGTTATGCATCAGACAGTTTGTTCTGCTGACAGAGTGTTTGGTGTGTGCTGACAGAGTGTTGTGTCTGAGTCTGTTCTGCCCACCTGCCACATGGATGACTCCGATGTTGACATTCTTCGTGGATAAACTGTGTTCCCATGGGTTTGGGGACTTGACAGTGTGTGTGTGGGTGTGTGTGTGTGGGCAGGATGCTTGCATGTGATAAAGGTTGGCTTTTTATCTCTGTAAAAGCATGATGAAGCTGGAGAGTTGCATTACATAATGCTTTAACTCATATCATCTCATCACAATGTGTGGTTTATATTTCATTTAATCCACAGTTTCTTGGAAGCCATCAGCTGGATTGCTGAAACCATTGTTGTCAATAGAAATGTTGTACAAAAAAAATAAATAAATTGTTTGTAGCCTAAGATGGGTTTTGAATGGTTAAATATATGTATATTGTCTAAGATTGAAAGTTCTAAACAAATAAAATTATTTTTTTGAGTTATAAAGGCTATATAATAACATATCTATGTTACTTTTCTATTGTATTATAAAGATGTTATGGGGGGGTTATTTATGGGGTAATTATCCAACCATCCATGTTCCATGCTGGTTATCCTACACAGGGTGGCTGGGGAGCCAGGAGCCTATCCCAGGGAATTCAAGGCACAAGGCAGGGGATCCATCACAGGGCACAATCACACACACACACACACACACACACACACACACTGGGGGAGGAAACCAGAATACCTGGAGGAAACCCCCGAAGCACGGAAAGAACGTGCAAACTCCACACACACAGGCGAAATCCTATCATGGGAGGAGCGCGGCAAACGTGCTAACTACTAAGCCACTGTGCAGTAGGTTAATTATGATCTATATAATCTAAAATATTTTAATACAAACTTCTCAGACAAAAAAACCCTGCAATTTCCCAGGTTTCCATGAAGTTGATAGAACAGTGATGACTGGTCACGGTATTTACTGGGAAGCCTAAAAATATTCTGCTACCTAGCGATAAATCTGTGTGACATTATGATTTAGTCCATTATGATTGACCATTATAATTTAGTCTCACAGCACTGAGTCTTATAATAGGTATCAAACTATAACGCATAATCAGAAGAAAAAAAATCATTGTAAGAGAGGCACACAATACCAGTACCATTGTAATATTAAAAAAAAAAAAAAAAAAAAAAAATTCAAGTCTATAACCATGCCATGGCTCTAAATAATAAGCACATTAAACAGAGAATCTGCACTTATTTTTAACCAGCAAAACTGTCATTGCTTGAGAAAGTAGTCCACCTCGGTCATGTTTAATACAGCATACCACTATTGTATTTCCAATTAATCCTATAGTCTGGGCTAGAAAGAAATCAGCCTTGAATACTATGGGATTAAATTTGTGCCAAAAAAATAGAATGTGTAACGTTCGCCATTCTGGCACAAATCTGAAGTGTGGGCGGGCTTAACAGCGATTTACTCTCATTGGCTAGTGAGATTTGCAGCTGAGGAGGTGGATGATGACAAAATGGCGACGACGAAAATGGTCAGATGAGCTCTCAGAAAAAATAGTCATATGAAACTACTCAAACCTCAAATATTAATTACGGACTAATATACTGCCTAAAGTAAGTAAGTAATGTCCACTATAAAGTACAAGCACTCTAACTATACAGAGAAAAGCAGCCAGAAAGCTCTCCAAAATTTGCGACACTGACATCTTTACACTTTGATGTCAGGGAGCTGTCGATCCAAATCTCACTATCTAATGAGAGTAAAACACTGTTAAGCCCAGCCCTCAAGAAAGGTTTGAACCAGAATGTAAACTTGCGGAGCGTAAATGAAAACTCATCTGCATAAACCATGATTAGCGACAAGGAAGCTTACTGTTAACAAAGTATGCTGTTTATTTGAAGAAAATGTTAACATTTGCCTCTAAGTTCACTGTTTTCACTTTCAGAGTGTTTATCATCTTTCTCATAGTGTAATTTTGTTTGTTTCTTGAAAAGTTACGTTCAATACGTTTGGCACAAATTTCATTCAATAATCAATTTTATCCATCAAATTAGAGAGCTTAGACCTCCTAGCGCATTTATAACATACTATTATTTAATGATTATATGATTTTCTTTAGATTGTGCTTTAAATTTGTAAAACATGGCTGTAGAACATAACCATCTCTCCCTAACCTCAGTTGGTCAGTACTGGAAACTGTGCATCAGCCCTCAGAGCAGATTTATGCCTCCGAATCATCAGAGTAATGAGTACTTATTCCAGTGTGAGTGTGAATGGACTTTTTCAACCATTAAGCAAATATGACATCTGGTGACCTCAATAATGGAAGACTGACATTGGATTCAATGTGGTGTTTAATCATCAACCTCATGGAGTTTGTTCCTAGTCACTAACAAGTCAGTGGGACAAAGGGCCATTTTCTTTACCATGATCTCCACGAAAGCAGTTCACTTATGAAGATTTGTAGATTTCATGCGAATGTCATGTTGATTATGATGAAAGCATTATCATCAAATTCCATACTGGTGTAACGAATGCTTAAGTATGCTTACATGTTCACATACTGTATAGACGCTGATCTCTGCTGGATGTTGCTCGGTTTGCACTCTGTGACCTAGTGTGACATTTTAGTATGCAAGTCTTCGCAGTAAAACTTAACCTTGGTCACCAGTTTTCCCCTTCAGTGTTTAATAGGCATCCCTTATAGCTAACTGTGTGATTAGGCCTGGTTGGGGTGTGTGTGTGTGTGTGTGTGTGCGCATGTGTGTTTGTGTGTGTGTGTGTTACTTAGTTGCTTCTTACAACTCAAACGGGGCACAAGCAGCAATCAGTGCCGTGTGTTTTTTGATGGATGGAGCAATCATAAGGCACAAAGGACTTCATTACCATTGGATACACGGCTGCTAAGAAGCAATCATAAATACACACGTTAGCGAGTGGTCCGGAGGATCTGAGGCAGGTTTTCACAACGTGGCAGTTATCACAAAGTCGCCAGAAATTAGGCAGATGCTTTATCAGCGGGTCGTGGCTATATGGAGGTCATATGGGTCAGCTTCAACTTCAACTTTCGAAGCAAGAAAACAAAAACAAAAAAACAAACCACCACCAACAAACTGCAAATCCGTCATGCAGCTTTCTTACACTCGTTTAGTACTCTCCATATAACATGACAGTAGAAAACCTAGTGAAAAAAATAGGGTCCCATTTTATATTGGGTATAGAATAAAACTCGACGGGGCATGCTGTTATAGGAAAATAACCACTGATGAGGTGGTGTGATGTGATGCAGCCCAAAGCACGTCCTGAACTGTCTAGTTTACCTTACACCACAGCAATTTGTCAACAATTACAATTTTGGTATTTATTACAGATGGGATGTCATAGTTTTTTTCCATATATACAGTCATTCCAGGATTTTGCAATGTTGTGCAATGCACAAATTAAACCAAAATCGAGCAATTCTGCAATATTCGGAGGAGTTTGCGATTTTTAAATTTTGGGCCAAGACGCATCATGTGCTGTCATCACAATGCACATTCGGTCAAAGCCCTCTTCACGTGCGTTGAACATGAGTACAGCTAAAAGGTCTCGTTTACCAACAAACATCACTGCGTAAGACAATTCAAGTAGTTTTCTGCAACATACAATGCACAGAAAAGGGCTAAATCTGATATATATACGAACTGATGTAAAGTTGCTGAACATTCTGGAAACGAGTGTGTTCTTGTTAGCATTTATGTAATAGCAGCGATAAACAGTTGTTCCCTTACCAGCCTCATTTTCTTCCTCTGTCGTAAAGATAAAATAATGTAGCTTCAGAGAATAAGTAAAATGTTCTGTTTCTGAAGCCTTTCCCATATTAGACACCGTAAAGGAACAGCTTCAACTCTGGCTGTTACAAAGCATGGATACTGGAAACTCCTTCCGAAAAATAAATATCTCCTCACGGAAAACTTAATCATACCAACAGGTGCACATTTTTACACTGGTTATGTAGAGCATCAACCGTCGATCAAGTCCCTGTGTAAGTTGTTACTGTCGACACATATTACTCGTCCTTTACTTTACACAGACCGTGAATATGCACTGGTCATTGTGTTTTAATGGGAGCACAGTGGTTTAATGGTTAGCAAGTTTGCCTTGCACCTCTGTGCCACGGGTTTGAGTCCCACCTCCACTCTGTGCGTGTAGAGTTTGCATGTTCTCCCGTGCTTCGAGGGTTTCCTTCGCGTACTTCAATCCAAACACATGCATTGTCGGCTGATTGGCATTTCCAAGTTGTCTGTAGTGTGTGATTGTGTCCTGCAGTGGGTTGGCGTCACATCCATGGTGTCCCACACCTTATGCCCTCGAGTCCACTGGGATAGGCTCCAGGCTCCCCACAACCCTAGTATAAGCGGTATGGAAAATAAATGGATGGATGGAAAGCTTTAATGGCATGCCAAACATAAAAAAATAAAAATAAATAAAAAATACATAAAGGATTCGGCTAACTAGCCTAAATTTAGTGCTGGTTATCTTGTTTTTCAAGTCACTTTGCAGTTATTTCTGAACGTTGTTGATAATAATGTCACATAACAGCATTAATGTAAAAATGGATGGAGAAAAAAGCATGTCAGTTTTACAGGGGGATTATAATGAGGGCTGTTTTTCAGAAAATTGAGACTTAATTTCAGTTTTACTTCTCTGTTGTCTTGTACAGGTGTTTAGAGTGTAAAAATTAATTACGTGTTAAGAGAGAAACGAGCTTCTAAAATGAAGTGCAAAACTGCATAAAATAATGGTCTACATCACAAGACATGACATGTTGAAGGAAAGGATGAATAGATTTTTTTTCTCTCTCTTTGATCTAAAGTATAATAATATAAACTGTAGTCTCTGTGGAATATTCTTAAAGAATACTATATTGTTGTTTTGTTTTTTTATGCTGGTTTTGAAAGCCCTTCATTTCTTTGACCCATAATCTGACATATATGATGTATGTTCTCATCAGTTTAATAAGAATGTGCTATTTAATCTGTTGGGGTATTCATTATTAATTGTAATTACCATACTTCTGAATCATCATATTATCTGCATCCCTGAGCAGCGCTTACTGTTATTTCAGTGAGAATAATTAATGTTGTCCTGTCAGTATGTCGGCTTAGGCTGTGATCTGGGGGGTATGATGAGGATGATGATGACTGTGTGTGTGTGTGTGTGTGTGTGTGTGTGTGTGTGTGTGTGTGTGTGTGTGTGTGTGTGTGTGTGTTGGGTGTTTCATGGCTGTTGTGCTTGTTTCATCACTGCAAACAGAAGTAGGAGGATTAGACTCCACGATGAGGACTACAGCGTGTAATTTACTGTGAAAGGGCTCACATTTGGTGCACACAAACTTACACTTGCTAAGATAACGAAGAGACTCTCGCATTCATACACCTCAATATAGGGGCTTCATATTGTCCTCTGTCTCCCTGTCTTTCCTCTTCCCTCCTTCCCTCCCTCCTTCCCTCTACCCGTCAGCAAGAGTGCAGCCACGATGGATGCGATAATTGTGATAAAGCCTGTCTGTAATGGGCTGTGTTGGCCAGGTTTTGTTATGCTAATGCCGAGCGATTAGAGGCCTGCTGCCGAGCTGCTCGGTCTAATCTATTCTCCGTCTCCTGGGGGGAACACACACTGGGGATATTACACCCAAGCCACGAGGTCAGAAGCGCTCCTACAGTCCTCTATTCCACACATGCACCAATACTGTGTGTGTGCCAAGGCAGCTTGCCGTGTGTTAAGATTCAGAGCCAGAATGCAGTTCTCCTCTGGAACAAATTTCTGCTTTAATCTGTTCATACTAGCTTTTCATTTGGAAATCTTAGCGGGACTTACTAACTCTGTGGCGGTATAAAGTGTTGCTGGGGTCCAGTTCACTGGAATTGGTTTATGTCAATGTAAATGCTGTTTTCTTCCTATTGTGCTGCGTACTGTGTGCATTACTGCTATCTTTGTAGTATGCTATTGGTTAGGTATGAGTTTGGTTTTGATACCTAGGCAGGGATGAGAATGAGATCAGATCAGATCCCCTACATTCAGAAAGCTATTTATTTTAACAGACTGTGTATATGCACCTGGGAATTAGCTGCAGAGATTGCAACCTTATGATAAATAAATAAATAAATAAATAAATAAATAAATAAATAAATAAATAAATAGATAAATAAGCAAATAGGTGTTCATGTGTGGTTCAACAGCCAAATATTGATTTCTGATTCAGTGATTGGGGTCCCTGTGTTTAAGTTCAATTAATTCAGTTAGTCGGGGTTGCCAGGTCTTCTGAACTAACGTTTGACTTGCTGCCATATGTTGATTATTTTTTTCTGTTGGTTGGAGGCTTGAGAATTTGCATATTTTGCAATATGCATATATTTTTGCGAGTCAAATAGATAAGACGGACGTGTTTTAAAGCAAACAATAAAAGTATTGTCTGTGGTGTATTTGTTTAGCCTGTGATTAAAATAAAAAATGCAGTGAATTAACGAGTTGAATGGTAAATGGACAGAAAAAAGATGTTGTAACTATGATAGTAAAGCAGTTTACTGACTATAACAGCACTAACTTTCATCTGTATTCTTTATTTATGATACATTATATGGCCAAAAGTTTGTAGACACCTGACCATCACACCCATATATGGGCCTTCTCTAAACCATAAAGTTTCCATAAAGTTGAAAGCACACAATTGACTTTGCATGACCTTCAAGGAATTCGGATGATGCAATTCCTGTTGAACATGTGACTTGTGGAATATTCCAAATATTTCATAGATGTGAATGTGTTCATGAACTATAATGGATGATTTATAGAAAAAGAATGAGATTTTAAATCGATTCACACGTTAATGCAAAATCATTTTTGAAGTATTTTAATGATTATTGAATGACGACTCAGCTCAAAGATATTTTGTTTAGCCTGCTTCCAATGCACAGAATATCTCATTGACAATTTTTTTTTACCTCTCTGGAGTGGCTAGGTGTGATTAGGTATCACAGGCTGCCCCACATAACACACTTACAAGGCGGGCTGGTGCAGTTTGTCTCCTGACACCTTTGAGCCCCTCGGAGAGTGTGGTGCTCCTGTCACAGCTCGCCAAGCCAAACACACAGTTTGTTTTGGAGAGGCTAGTTGGACACATTCCACCAAGAAACAGCCAAGAGAAACTGGCATCAAGCTGAGCTCTGCCCTGCCTTGGAGGTCAGCACAGATCCAGCACACTTCTGAGGTGTTTTTGTGTGTGTGTGTGTGTGGAGTTAGTAGGGATGTGTTATCATGCACATTTAGGTTTTGTGTTTGGAAAAGTGTGTGAAATAAATGTAAGCCAATTCACACTTCAACCATTATTCCAGGCTCTATATTTACCAGCCTACTAATTCTATTTATTCATTTTTTACTCATTTCTTACTTATTATGACTTATTATCACTTTCTTGTGACTCACATTCTGCTGTTGTGGATGAGCCCACATGCATACCCTAAAGATCTGCACTTCCCAAAAACAGTATATGTCTACGTCTCACCCTTGCTTCAGTGGATAATTAGGCGCCAAGCACCAATGGTCATCTTCTTATTCTTATTCTTGGGATGCACAGTGGCTTAGTGGTTAGCACGTTTGCCTAGCGGGTTGGGGGTTCGGATCTTGTCTACACCCTGTGTGTTCCAAATTGTCTGTAGTGTGTGAATGCGTGTGATTGTGCCCTGTACCCCATCCAGGGTTTCCCCCACTTTTTCCCCGAGTTTCCTGGGATAGGCTCCAGGCTCCCCGTGACACTGTGTAGGATAAGCAGTATAGAAAATGGATGAATTATTATTATTATACTCCCATGTAAACACATAAAACACTTTATACTTTTTAAATGAATATTGCACAATGATAAAATCCAGTCTCAGCTACCTAAACAGCAATTTTGGTGTATGTACTTCAAGCACTGTAGTGCCATCAAAAGGGCAAAATTGGACATACATTCGTAATAATAACTCCACAGCATATTATCATAGAAGCACAATTTCAAGTTCTTATGATTCTTTGAGTCATTCCAATGTTCAGTGTAGAACATGGTGTTAATTTGCACTCTATTTTTAATTTTAAAAATGTGCATCTTTTCCTAGGAATTTTGTCCAATCATCACAAAATTTGGACCACAACAGCAACAACAAAAAAACAAAACAACAACAACAACAACCAAACAAACAAAGAAACAAAGAAAAAAACAACAGCAAACAAAGGAACAGTTTGTCCATTAGGCACAAACAAATTTGATCCCAAAGTCACCAGACAGGAAGTGAGAACAGTGGCAATGGTGTGATGTATTCAGACCAAACTTTGTGCATAAGTAAAAGAGCAGGACCTAAGGAATGTCAAGAATGTTTCTCTCAATTTACTTTCAGAGGGCACTATACTATAGTTCACAAATTAGCAAAACCGCTGATAACTTTTGAACCACTCAACATCCAATCATGATTCTTCTTTCTGATGATTCCCTGACAGGTGCAGGTTCTTGATGTAACAAACTGTTTTTTTTTCCCTTTTACTACACATGTTGTCCGGTCATGAAATCTGTATCACAAGATCGTGAGACAACCTTTTTCTTGGACTGTTGATATGCAGGACTGTTCATCCATAATGTTCAAACAAATATAATGGTGAAGTTGGCAAACAGGATTTGAGGTCATTTTACAGCAAAGCCTTTACAGTATGTATTGACAGCAAACCTGCCACGTACTATGTTTAGCACCATGACCTAATGTCAACAAACAAGCTTCAAGTTCATTCACAACTTTGAATGGCTACTGAAAACAGAAAGTGAGGTAATATCTCAGCAACAACTTAAAGAATGGCCATCAAATTTAGTATATCTCCTTGGGAACAAGTGCTGATGGTGCAAATGGCTTCTGGTCTTACTGCATCAGTAAGGGATGGGGCCAGAAAATGCTTGGCCCCTTAATTAATTTTAAGATTTCTTCCTGATGATGTTTCAGGGAGTTTGCTTTGCCACTGTTGCCCGTTGGTTGCCCATTGAGGATATAAATCTACATGCAGTTTTCTCTACAGATGCATTTTTTTGTTAACAGCACTAAACAAATTAAATTGAATTGAATATTTTCAAAAATGCACTTCTAAACATCCTAAAACCAGGCCATGCAGTATTTATAGTATATACCTACATTTTCTGTTATGTTTGCTTATATCCAGTGGAATCCCTTAGTGATATCCATGTGGCAGCGGGTGTGATTGATCATCACATGTGTTCTGTGTGTTTGTGCTGTCTAGAGCAGCTGGGATTGATCGTGTGTCCTGGTGAGCAAATAAACAAAGTAAAAGATGTGATTCCTCTTCAGACAGTGCTGTGAAATCTTCAATGTCCCAGTGACCTGATCACTTTTCATTTTATAGTGGTACAATTAAAATACCTGATCGAGAATATCTCACACATATAATTTCTTGTAATCGAGAAATGATGCCCTTATCATGGGGATCATTTGGGTAGCAGGTGGGGGTGTAACTAAGAGATGGAAGAATGTACGTTTATGTTTGCAAAATCCTGTAATTTAAATCATTTTAATTTATCACACTCAGTTCAAATTTGTTTAAGCATGTAATATGTACATTATGCAAAGTATGCACGTCAGAAGGTGCGGTGTAAAATGCAACTTAATGGGACCAGCAAAATGTTTTTGCAAATGTGTCTGATATTAACATTTGGTTTATTATGGCTGAAGCTCATCATTCAAGCCGTGTCTATTAAATACACTCTTCATTAAACACAATTTGTACTATAAAAGTTACTGTAAATTATTGTAGTCATCTGACAAAAAGCTTGAGACTAAACATAAATTCAGTAACAATGATAATATGCTAATGAATACAGTTCTTATTAAATAAAGACTCTCATGTCAGAAGAAGTTAAGTGTGGAAGGCATTAATAATGCTTATTTGAATCAGAATTCTAAAAAAAAAATTTACGAACGCTTCAAGTGCGGTTAATTATTTGTTATGCTATATGTGCAAATAGACGACTGCTTGAAACCGTGGGCTGCATCCCAAACCGCATACTTACCTACTGTATAGTAGCCGAGATACATGTATCTCGCCTACTAGAGGCCTATGGTAGACAAGTATTCGGTTTGGGACGCAAAAACAGGAATACTCCACATGTCTTAATTCCATTTGTGTTTACTTCGAATATGACCTTAATCGCATTAAGGTCATTAAAAATTGCTGTTTACATGGTAGTTTCTTAATCAGAATATCATCTTAATCGGGTTAATGTTGGATTATTGTTGTCCATGTAAACGTACTGACTGTTTCAGACCAAGTACACTCCTTTATGGCAACGGTATTCCCTAATAGCAGTGGCCTCTTTCAGCCAAATAATGCTCTCTGTCACACTGTAAAAATTGTTCAGGAACAGTTTTAGGAACATGACAAAAAGTTGTTGACTCGGCCTCCAAATTCCCCAGATCTCAATCCAATCAAGCATCTGTGGGTTGTGCTGGACAAACAATCTGATCCATTTCTCACAATTTACACGATTAAAGGATTACCAGATACCACAGCACAACTTCAGAGGTCTTGTGGAGTCCATGCCTCGACGGGTCAGAGCTGTTTTGGTGGCACAAGGGGGACCTACACAATATTAGGCAGACGGTTTTAATGTTATGGCTGATCAGTGTATGTAAACCATGCATCTGGCAAGAATGAATAGACGCATCCAAGCAATAATTTACACCAGTTTGCCAAAATGCACAGATAAATCGGTGAGCAGATAATCAGCCAGAGTTTAGTAAACCAGACGTAATTTCCAATTCTCCATCATTTCACCGTAACATTTTAAAGTCTCAGCTTATTTGCTTTATTGTAGTGTATTATTCCGTAGCTACTGTGAAACAAATAGGAAAGCTGTGTAGTTATGAGACTGACCACACCTGTCACTTATATCCACATAAACCTAGGAATTGAAGAGGCTAATTCTATGTTCATGTTACTTCCAACTTGGTTTCCAATTCAGATAGACTGAAGTGTCCAGTCCATTTTTTCTTAAATTCACCTTATCATCATCTTGACAGTGGATAGATGTACGCTTTAAGCTATAACTTAAGGCTGTGTTGAAACTGTTATATTTCACAGCTGTGAAATTTTTAATAGTACTAAAATGTAGTGCCAATAAATAATCAAATTAGGTTAAGTTCAGTTAACTTAAGTTCAATCAGTGTTTTTACTGAGACAGGTGTGTTAGTGAAACATAGTTGAGGTGTAGCTCATTCCAATCAACTATTATTTAACTAGCTAAAAATGACCTAATGCTCTGTTAGGCTGGTAAAAGACTCGGTGCATACATGTTTAGTAGGTTTCTTGAATTATGAAATGCTTAAACCACCACACAGTAAAACCTTTCTCCATTTACAAATGGCCAGTCAGACCAACTCAGTGGCTTCTCTCAACACAAAACCCAGCTCTGAAAAGTACAGTAAAGGTTTGACAGTGTCAAAAGCTCATGTTTATTATATATTTACAATTATTATTTTTTTTAAAAAAGAAAAGAAGACCTAATTGGACCATAATGGTTCAATCTGACACTATCCATGCTTAATGGTCATCATTGCTAACATTAAACTAGTACAGATCTTCTCTGTCAGATTGATCCTGGTGTGCTTTAACTGTGAAGATGTTGCTTAGTAAATAATTAATTATGTTTACAACCGTGCTCCTCTTTTCCTCCATCTTTCCTTAGCTCAACATAAAAGAGTCATTATTTGCTATCTAGTTGCGATTTTATCTATCATTCTATCAAAGCCTTGAAAGAGAGGCGTAGGAACTGCTGGGAGGGAGCGAGGGGGCCCTCGCCCAAAAAAAAAAAAAAAGAAAAAAACAGAAAAGAAAGACTATTTTGCCAGACGGTCCCTTTTGGCAAACGCACATTAAGTTGATTTCAATGGACCAGATGCTCCCTTCCTCTTAAAGCAATTTGGATTCACAGAGCTTGGCTGGCCTTGCTGAAGAGTAGGCTCTTCGTATTTGATTTGTAAGTGGCTCAAATCGAAGCTTTCATTCGAATGTGTGTGCATATGGAGTGGCCGTGTGCCTCAGTCTGCAAGCTTCGTGCTGTGGGCTCCCCTTTTCCCCAGACAAAACCCTCATACAGCTCTTTCAGGGTGCCTAATGGATGTGGATTTGAAGAGGCTTTGGCAGAGACTTCATACTGATTCATGTGCTTCACTTCCTTCATTTTGTACCTTTGTGTTTTTTAAAGCTTTTAGACGTGACTTCTTTTGGGGTGCGCCAATGGATATTAATTAGCGATTCACTTTTATTCAAATGATAAAACATGCAAAAACATGTGTGATGGTCATGTCATCACTGCAACCCTCATTTCTGTCTTTTCGTATTCTGTAGAAACAGGAAGTTGGCATTATTTTCATGTTCTGCTTTTTGATAAATTTGTGTCTTGTTCCATACAATGAGTACATAATTGTTTGGCTGAACTCTAAATTCAAATTGGAAAACTAGCTGCAGTGGTCTATTTTTTCCTCAGAAAACATAGCGTTGTATAATAAACAACTAAAACTGCTTTACATTTCTATTATCACATTAGTTACCATGGAAAAAAAAAAAAAAAAAACAACAACAACATGAACTTCAACATTAATACGCAGTGAGTAACATTAACTAAGTAAAACGTGTATTATATATATATATATATATATATATATATATATATATATATATATATATATATATTTTTTTTTTTTTTTTTTTTTTTTTTTTTTAAAGAAGCCAAATAATCACCACTTGCATTAACCAGTGTTCACACCATCAATGAGTAAAATTGCACCCACAATGGCCAATTTATATGGTCTTATTTTAAGTCAAGGATTGAATAAACATTAATCAATGCAGGTGTATTTAGTTAACATTTAAACACGTTATTAATGCATGTGCTAGCTTACTTCAGCACGTTTTAATGCTTGACTCTGATTGATCATAAGCTGTTGATTAATTTTCTATAGAAATCACTGCAATGCGAATCACAGATGTATACTAATTTAAATATGGTTTTATTTCTATAGTAACAATGTACACAATGCTTAGTATTACAGATGCTCCACATAAATGCGTAAAGAAGTGCATAATTCTTCATATGGTTTTCTGTAAGGAGATTTATTTGGCATTTTTGGAAGGAGTCTCCAGTGTCAGCACTTTGGAACAGTCAGATCTAAAGCTGTAACTTTAACTTTTCTGAATCAAAGGGCGTTTGTAGTTGCTATAATATAAGTGAGAACAGGAACTAACTTGTTTTGCAAGTTCCACAACAGTAAATGTGACTTTAAATTGATTAAAAAAAAATAATAATAAATTATGACATATCATTTACATTTTAAATAAATAACTAATTGTTAACGTTGGCAAAATTGCTGTGGCTTAAGAGGAATAAAACGCTTCAGGATGTGCTGTTATTGGAAAATACTCAACTTTGAGGTAATAACGGTAACATCACTTGTCATCAGGCCACATCACTCCACCCTGTTTTTGATTACTTAGGGATAACAGCATGCTCCCCAGTGTTTAATTACTTACTTAATGCTAAAGTTTATCATCTGTTTTCATTTCCGAATGGAAAATATGATCGCTGAGAACAGAACCTTGGAGTTCCCAGGCCTCCTCTTGGGACATTGTTTCTCACTAATCTGATGCCTGTTGGGGTTTTTCTATGAAATGGGTCGATTGTGTATATTTAAACTATGCTAGCATGTAGCATTCTATACAGTTACAGTTTGTAACCAGGCTCTCAGTATATTGAGAAATGTACCATTAGATATTTGTCCAATTGTGGCCATTTTTGCAAAGTATGAAACTTATGTATTAAAGGTCATGATTAGGCTATAAGGATTTTAATGTAACTGTGTCTGGGAATAAACTTGTATTTTTGTTGCGGAACTAGCTATAAACCATTAGTAAAGATTACATTTGTTGTTCAGTCTGAAAAGAAAGTAAAAACACAAATAATGTACAGTATCCAGATAAACTCATGCATATTTAAGCAGTCTAGCACTTAAAGCCATATGCTGTGATCCATTCGAGAGTTGTTTTAAGTGAAATGACAAGTCTTACCCAACTCCCAGTGGTGCAGAGTGGCAGAAAACAGCAGGCTGGGAGACAAGGTGAGACTTGAAAAGATAAATGTGCTGTGAGAGAGACTGCAGGTAGCTGTGACTGTCAGTTACACAAGTCCAGTGATCATATTACTGCCTATATCTAAAAGAAAATAATTAAATAAAAAAAAAGACAAACACTTAAAAAAAAAAAAAAAGATACATTAACGGTATATACTGCTTATGCATAAATGCATTGTGTACCCCATGCTGAGAGTAAAGTGTGCATCTTGATTGGTGCTGTGATTAGACCATGAGAGGATTATGAAGATAAAAAGCAATGTGCAATGAAATGGAAGCGAATCCATTTCCCCCTGAACCATTATTACAAGCCAATATTGCAGCATTGCTCATTGGTGCCTGTTTATATTTAGCAGCCTGATGAATACGTATTTAACTCATATTAGCTCACAGATTTGAATCTGCCTTCCAACAATGCAGTGGAAACACTTCCAAACCATCACTAAAGTGTGTTTCAAATTACTTTACATGCATCTCCGGTGTTGTTTTTTTCTTTTCTTTTCTTTTTTCACTCTCTTTTTCTTTCTTTCTTACTTTTACCTGAAACACAGCATGACTTAATGCTCTTAAAAGCTCTCAATCTAATAGCACACCTTAAGACTGCATTACTTTTGGAGAATGGATCCAAAGCCTTTTATTTTAGGAGTCCAGGGAGGCCAAGGTGTAACTACAGGCCTGTGAGTGTTTTATAGCTAGGACTTGTAAAAAAGAACCTTTGGGGGTAAGTAAGCAGTAGAAAAAATGTATTTAAACTTATTTTCAGTAGCTACTTGCAGTGAGGAGAGACCTAAAGCTTAGACTGACTGCTTCAAGCTGCATGGTTATATGCACCACTCTATATTAGTGGTGTAACACAATGCCATGATCTGTGTCTCTGTCTGTTTAATGCTCCAGATATCTGTGTCTGTATTTAGGTTTAAACCTGGAGTGGGTGTGGCCTATACCATATTATTATTATTATTATTATTATTATTATTATTATTATTATTACTATTATTAAAAATGAACCACCATTCCCCTGGAATCACTGGAACAAACCCAAAGGTAGAAATGCCAGCACAAACTCTGTTGTTGTGTACAGGATCCAATGCACTAGTCTTAAATACGTTCACACGTACAGTGATTTTATCGCTGTAAGTTGCCAGTCAGTGTACGATGATGTCGCCAGTAGGCGTTCTTGCTATTGGTTGCCATAGTAATATGGGTGGCACAACTAGCATTCCACTTTTCACAACAAGCCAGTTTTCTTGCCGCTAAAGTGAAACATTCTGGTGGGAAAGCGATCTTATATAAAATTCACCAGGGTATATAGGCATCATATCCTATGAGATGAAAGAGAAGCAGTGTGTGCTCTTTGCCATTGCGGCCATCTATCTAGCGCCAATTAGCTTAGCTTATTGCCTTAGCGATTTTAAAGCAAAATAATAATGATTAAACATACTCACTTTGTGCTATTTGAGTCAGTGAATCCTTTCAATCATGACTAAAACTTGCTCATCCTTCATTCGAGAGATCAGTGGTTAAATAAGCAGATCTCTTGGCCCCGAGTGAGATTCCCTTCAGTGGATCAGCGTTTGAGTCAATGAAGCATTCGGTCATGTCCAAAATTCTTTCTTCTGTCATGAAGAAGAACAGTGGTTATATCCGTAAATCTCTTGGTTATAAGTGAGATTCACTCCTCTAGTATTCAGTGGGTCAGTGATTGAGTTAGGGAATACTTTTGGTCATGATCAAGAGTTTTAGTGTATTGTTCAGTGGTTAAATCACTGAGTCATGGCCAATCATAACTAACTCGTGTCAAGTGTATGTACACAGGGCACAATCTCACACACATTCCCACAGTACGAACAATTTCAGAGATGCCAATCAGCCAACAATGCATGTCTTTTGACTGGGGGAGGAAACCAGAGTACCCTGAGGAAACCTCCAAAGCACGGGGAGAACATGCAAACTCCATGCACACAGGGCAGAGGTGGGAATCAAACCCCCAACCCTGGAGGGGTTTATATATATAGAAGTGCCATCACTATTTTTGAATATCCAATCTGGGTACCAGTATGTTTTTTGGGAGAACATAGAAATCACATGGACTGGATTTGGGAACACTGGATCTGGGAATTGTGATGTTCCAGTGCTACACACTGTGCCATACTATTATTATTATTATTATTATTATTATTATTATTATTATTATTATTATTATTATTATATACCAGTGCTGGTGCTCTAGAATAACAAGTACACAAGTCATAATTTTCTTCTTGTATTTTATTCATTCAATCATTTGTCGCTATGACAACTGAATCAAAATGAAACGCCTCACATTGTCTGTCTGCTGGTACTGACATGCTCTCATTATCAGATATTAATTATGACGTGCTAATCCACATAAAGATTGTGCTGAGAATGTGTGTGTATACTGTGTATCTATTGAATATGTGCTCTATAAAAACGCAGGTGTTACTGAGAATGCTCTTTATGTGTATGGATTTTATTAGAGCAATGAAGTCATTCTTTCTACCATCATCATCTCCAGGCCTCTATATTCACCCTTTTACAGATTTCCACAAAACCACATTTTATGGGCTTGTTTCTGTTTTAGTCCACTGGGTCATCCAAAGTTAACATTTTTCTCTGTTTTTGTAGCCACTATAAAAGTACCACCTCGTTTATTACTCGGCTCATTTCTATGAGAAGTCTTTACCTATAATTGGAATTCCAGTGGTGAGTTGTATGACAAACCAGTGTAAGGCTTAGAGTACATATATGAGTATTTAGTGTGTGACATTTATTGGAGGAGTTGCCGATGTAAACAATATCTGCTATTTTGTTTTGCAGCTCAGTCATGACAATTTCAGAGGCTCTCTCCATATCCCAGCACACCCAATTTAATAAGGTCTCCATTAAAGGAAAAGCATCTTCCGTGCACATCCCACCAGAGACACGGGAGACATGAATGAAGTCTGTCTTATGTGTAATAATAATTAATTAAGGATGCATCAATACCAATACTGGTATCAGCAATCCATCTAATAGTGTGTCCAATTACTCATACATGAACTCATAAAAACAAACAAACAATCTAACAAACATGTGATACCATGACATGTGATGATATGTGACGTCATGTTAAAGAACAGATGACACAAAAACGACAGAAATCTGGCCATATTTCATGATTGATGATGTCAATCCAAGCAAAGCAGACTGAAAACTGTGTTTTCTTCAAAAAAAGTATTAAGAGGAGGAACTATAGCGTCTTCCTACAACCTGATACAAACATCTTAAACATAAAACTCTTCACAAGGAGCTCAGAGCTAGCAACAAAAAATATTTCACATTTTTTCATGAGCCATATTGTACCAATGTGACTGTTCTCGTAGCAAAGCCTCAGCATGAAAATCTTTTTCATGTTAGCTGATTATTAAAATTAGATTCAATTAGAAAGAAATTTCATTAAAAGTTAGATTATTTTTTTCTATCTAACAGTTGTATTTGATCACTTTTGTTCATTATTCAGTGGCACATAACAAGCGCTTGATCCAGCAAATTGTATAAATTTGCTGTTTTTTTTTTATTTTTTAATTTTTTTTATAATGACAAACAGTTATGCAGAATATAGACTTTAAATTCACTGTTTTATGCTGGTAAATTGATCATTATTAACAGTCATATATTTTATGTGATTTATTATTAACAATAAATACATAGATTAGATGGAATTGTCAAAACTTCACCACTTCCAAAGTAAAATGCCTTTCCTCGTCCCTGCACCACCACTTTGTCCTGAAGCGCTCACAATCCTGAAACCTGTCAGAATGACACCAGCCTTGATCATCTCTTATCAAAGAGAGCCTCCTTCTTCTCACTTTATGCCTTGAGGTGGTGAAGAGGGGGAAAGAGAAGAACTGTCAACTAAAAAAATGTTCAGAGAATGAACACATGAATGAACAATGAACATAAATCTAATCATAAATAGAGGAAATGATGGGACTGTTTATTTATTTATTTACTTACTTATTCAACCATTATCCTTATATGGAATTATATGATAATATTATCCAGAATAAGTAGGATATTATATTTTCAGATATTTCAGGTCAGAATTGTGTCTGATTGTATCCTTGGATACTTCTCATTTATGTGAGATGTCTTTATATAATATCTATACAGTGTTTGAAATTCATTGGATGAGGTGGTGATGTGGACTATGGCATTTTTTTGTTTTGACAATTGCTACAACCACCGATCACAAAATTCATTTGACTATTTCTACCATGGTGCACTTTGGGGCATGATCAGCTCCACGTTCATATCCATAAGCATATCTTTTGTGTCCTTTACTACCTTCTGTTGCTTGACAGTTCTCTTATCCCTCACCGTCACCCCAAGGCATATTGAAAGAGTAACGAGGTCCCCTTTGATTGCAGTGATCAAGACAGGCATTGACATCCTGACAGCTTTCACCATAGTGAAAGAATCGGGGGGCTGCAAAAACATCCAATGACTGACTGATGAGAGCCAATGTAACCGGGCACTGCTGAGTACAGAGCAGCTAGAAGCAGTGTCTGTGCTAAACATGGTGCTCAAGAAGACCAACAAACAGCACAGCATTCAATGCTGTTTTATTTTTTCTTTGGTGAGAATGCCAAATTAGTTCTCTTTGGGTCCAAAATGGTGCATCCTATTACAATAATATAACAATGTTTGTTTTTATCTTTGAAGTTAACACCAAAAGGCTACCAGCCATAGAAGCCTTATTTCACAAAACATTAGTACGAACTTGAATAAATAACAAGCAATATGGATGGATTTCATTCAATCTTATCTAAATTACATCGTGTGACTTGTTACCTGGGGGTACAGTACACACCCACCTGCAGTCATGAGGACCAGGACAGCAATATTATCTTCACAAGAAACAAGAAAAAAAAAATGCTTAACATTTTAGAAGCTTGAAACTGGAACTACAGTCTGAGCTGCTGGTATGGAAATATTAATCAATACCTTCCAACCAATCAGAATCAAGAATGCAAAATCGTTATGCTACGAATGTTTGTATGCATGTGTTGGATGTTGTATTTTGTTTCCCATAAGATTATCTGTTCTCGCAGCATTTTGCATAGTTACTTCCTGTATGTCTCCTAAATATGTTTTTTTTTTTTCTGATGTCTGGTTCTTCATTTTGAAGGAGGTACTCTTCAATGATGAAAGCGATCGAGCCGGGAAGAGTAGAAAAGGGACGAGTGGACGACGAATGAAGAGCAGCAGACAACAGAACAAAAGGACATGGAGAGCTGACTGGACAAGGCATCATGAGACCAAAAGGAAAGTGAACGATGGCGAATGCACGGTCGAAAAAGCATCAGAGAACATAAGTGCAATGGACATGCACACATAAGCCGGCTAGAGACACTGATATAGGCTCTAAAAAACAGAGGCAGCTCTGACTGTAATTGCTGCTATGAAATATTGCGCTCATAAAGCGGTCAGTCGGGCCACTTTTTCATCAGCCATTTTTGAGAGATGGTCCCTCTGTAAGTGCACACCGTATTGAGGCAAATACAACACTTTATTATCCCATTCCTTCTCCTTTCACTCGCTGTTTATTGTTGTTCTTACAAAACATATTAGTCTCCATCTCCGCCGCTTGTCGAAAGATGGAAGTAACTGGAAGTGTAATCAACAAAATCAAGATGATGAATTATAAAACCTTCTTTAGATTGAGTTGGATTTTTTATTTTTTTTTTTTCTCCAATGTGGTTTCAATTTTCACTTTAATGTTCTCTATTTTCACGAACGCTTTAAATATAATTTCACCAAGGCAATTGCACTTGAATCATAATCGCATTAGTAATTACACAACAGCAGTAACTGTGTCACAATGCCTTAATATATAATCATCAACAGTATTTTTACCATGTGTAATCAGAAGCGATGTGGTTGGTAGTGTGTAGTTTTTTTGTGTGCACTACATTTTATTTCTACTCATAAAACTAGCCACGAGGAGCAGAAAAAAACCTAACCTAAGCAGCAAGAAGAATTTAATTAAGAAAAAAAAAAAATATTTAACTTAAAGATTATTTGTTTTGATTTGTCCTGAAACACACACACATCACTGACTACAAAATATGGAGTGAATTATTTATTCCTTTACTGACAGTCTCAGAATCATCTTTTTCCTTTGTTTGTTGCATTAGAATAATTTTTAATAGTGATGTGTACTATTTGCCTTGATGACAGTCTACTGAGCCCTGTTATGGACCTTGACTATTATTTAATAAGACTCAATAAAGAGCTGATGAACATGACTCTGGCACATATTTGTTACAGTATGTGCTCTATGTTGGTGTGTGTTGTGTTGTGATGCCAGAAGTAACTCTACAGTATGTGTACTATCAATCAGCACCATGAATCCCCATATGATTAGCAGACCCATCTTATTTTTTTCGAAACATCCCGTTGTTGATTCTGATTAGTCAGAAGGTCATGTGGGCACTATTTTTTATTCTATAGTAACAACTTACACAAGGACTTCTATGGTGGAACCTTAACATAAACAAATTTTAAAACGTGTGTAATTGTTGATAGGGTAAAAAAGAAAAAAAAAAGAAAAAAGTTTGACATGAGGAGATGTTTATTTAACATTTAAAGAAGGAGTCGCCAGTGTTAGTGCTATGAGGTCAAGCATTTTTATCTATTTATTTATTTATTTTTAATATCGAAAGGTGTGCACTTTGTTGTTTCTCAGTAAAAAGCTTGACAAGCTGCATTTTAACTTCAAGAAAGCAGAACCAGCTTCTTTTGCAAATGTTCGACACCATGAATTGTAACTACTGCTTAATGTGGCTTAAGCTAAGATAAAAATCTACAAGTGTGTCCTGCTCAATGTTTTATACGCCATAAATCCATTAGGTTCTCAAGGTTGAGCAATGGTGTAAAAGTATATCTGTTATGGTAGAATCTATTACAGTTTTGCGTAATGTGGCAATGCACTTTCCCACCACTAAAAAGAAAAAAAAAGGGGGGGGTTTAATCAAATAGCCTTAGCCAAGCAGGAGATAAGTGTTTTATTTCCCATAACAGTGTGATAGTGAATCAGTCTTCATGAGCTACCACTATGTTCTGCTGAGCTTAAAGCTCTCAGAAAGAAGCACTGTGTGCCATATTCAAATTTCAGGTTTTATTGCTGAAGCTGACATATGGACTTGGAGTTTGTGTAAAACGGCAGAGTGACTCAGTTATTTGTGATTCTGAACTCATTTCAGCTCAAATGGAAAAAAAAAAAAAAAAAAAAAAAAAAAGGAGCAGCATTAAGTCCAGCGCCACTGTGTCACATTTTGATGGAACCAAAATAACTGTTGATATGCAAAAATAAAATGCAAAATAATAGCGTGTGTTGGATAGTATCGAGTGCAATTTTATAAGGTGCTAAACAATGGAGGTGGAAGTTATCGTTAAATAAAACCAAACCTGCAGTGAGTAATGTGATAAGTACAACTAGGACTCATCGTGCAGCAATATATTGGCAATATACTAGATTACAGTTAGAGGTTTATTTCAGTGCTTGCCATCTTCTCATTCATATATCATTGCAATAGTCTTTTTATTTTTATTTTCTCTTTGTATTTTGATATTTGACAGTAAAAGCAATAAAAATGTTTTATACAGTATCATTGCTGTATCATTCAGTGCATTGACGTTAGAAATGTTTACACTGATTATAATGCAGTTGCAAAAACAAGGCATATGATTGCACTGTTGATGTTTGGTATTTTCATGAGCAGTGCGGTACTAAAAAAAAAATAAATAAATAAAAACAGTACGGTTTGAATCAGTTTTTTACTTTAAGGTGTAATTAAAATTTATATTTGCCTAAGGTTAGGATGATGAGTTTAGCACTCAAGCACACATGCATTGGATGTTCCTGAAACGCAAAAATTGCTCTATCAAAAAGTTCAAATTTATTTATAAAGCACATTTAAAAACAACAAGTGCTGTATAATAAAAATACAAAAAAAAAAAAAAATGCATTAAAAGCAGAATTAAATAGAATTGTCAAAGTGTTAAAAGAACAAACTAATAATACATAAACATACAAATAAAAAAAAAACCCATATACATCTCATCATAGGCTAGAGAGAAAAAAAAAAAATCTCAGAATTTAAGCTCAAATTTTGGGCACCCAGCCAAAGAGTAAGAGTTCTAGAGGAAGGTGAACTTTAGATAAAGGTTGAAAAAATAAAAGAGAAGGAGAGAAAAGCGATAGAGAGAGTGAGAGTTATAGAGTGGAAGAGCCAGAGAGCAACATAGGATTGCACTACGATTGCATCAGTCCTCAGTAACGAGATGAGGAGGTGCCAGGCTTAGGTGCACTAATAGGTTTTATGCCTGCTGGCTGGATCAGAGGAGGAGGAGGAAGAGGAGGAGGAATGGAGCAGATGCATTTGTCCCTGTGACATTCCACAGTCCAATCTTTTTCTCTGTACCTTTACTGCACTCATTCACTCTTTTCCACCCGACTAACAACACCCCCTACCATTCCTTCCTACCCGTCCTATTAGTCTTTTGTACATGTGTGTGCTTCCTCTCTGACCTGTTCCTTTTGCATTTTATCCATCACCAGCTCCCTGGAAATAAGACCAATTAATAAGAAGCGGCAATTTCACCTAGTAAACAGAGAAATCCTGGATGTCAAAGCCAAACACAATTATGAGGCCGCACAAAAGAGATGGAGGCCGGTGAATAGGTGAATCAGCCAGCCGAATCCATGCCAAGGCCATTCTGAATACATGTTTGTTTGGGCTGAATGGTACAGCACATTGTAAGCTTCAGAGCCACGTTCTTTTCATTTCATAAAAAGCCAGGAGTAAGAATTTATTATAGTGAGAGAAAAAAAAAAAACAGAATTACATCTCCTTTAATGTGTCAAAGAAACAGTATGTGTCTCCTGTGTGAGACAGATTGGAAGTGGAGCGCTTGCTGTGCCGCCGGTTCGTGATTTATTATTTTTCTGTCATAACGGGACGACCCGTTCAGATCATCTGCCAGAGTCGCTCGAAACCCTGGCAACAGCAGGAGTTGCTGGAGCGTTGCAGCATCCTCCATCAATTAAGAGCAACATTTCCCTGCCCATTTTTCATAAGCTGGCAAAAATTACGTAAACATGCATCATTAGAGTGAAAGCTGACCTAATCCTGTACCGCTATTGATCCACTGAACAGCAGCTGGTCTCTTTGAGTCCACAGTCTTCCCAGTTTGCAGTGTGAGTATTAAAACTGCACTGGCTTTCTTGGAGGTCCCTTGTAGCTTTTTCCGCTTCAATAAAAGGCATATGTAACATTTTCCACGATGAGAAATCCAGTGGTACTGCTACATTGTAATATTAATAATCTGTTGTCAATTTATATGACCCACACATACGCATAATCTATATAAACACAAACACACATACTGTGTGTATATATACACAAAGGTGCAGTGGGGCACATGGTGGTTTAGTGGTTAGCATGTTCGTCTCACACCTCCGAGGTTGGAGGTTCAATTTGCATGTTCTTCCCGTGCTTCGTGGGTTTCATCTGGGTATTCTGGTTTCCTCCCCCAGTCCACAGACATGCATGATAGACTGATTGGCTACTGGTTCCCCACAACCCAGTAGGATAAGCGGTGTAGAAAATGGATAGATACATAAAGACGCAGTGACAGTGAATAGTTGGGTAATAGACACAAAGGAAACTGTTATGGATGGAATAACTAGCTATTATTACTTGTAAACATCACCAAGAAGGGAGTTTAAAAAGAAGAACAAAGAAGTGCAGGGGTTGGACAAGCAATAAAGATTGGTCAGTGATTGGTCTTTGGAAATAATGGTGATCATTTATTCGTTGTTGGAAACAATGCTGAACAGTGATTGGTCATTAGTGATTACTCTTGGGAACAATAGTGATCAGTGATTGGTCATTGTGAACAATAGTGATCAGTGATTGGTCATAGGGAACAATAGTTTTCAGTGATTGGCTATAGGGAACAATAATGATCACTGATTGGTCATAGGAAACAATAGTGATCAGTGATTGGCTTTTGGGAATAATAGTGATTAATTGTTGGGAACAATAGTTATCAGTGATTGGTCACTGGGAACAATAGTGTTCAGTGACTGGTTATAGGGAACAATAGTGATCACTGATTGGTCATTGTGAACAATAGTGATCAGTAATTGGTCTTTGGGAATAATAATGATTAATTGTTGGGAACAATATTGATCAGTGAATGGTCATACATCAGCTTACATGAGCACAATCTTAGTCAGGCTCTATTCACTTGTGTTCAGTCGAATGTCAGAGTTTTCAATCTAAATCTAAATCTGGATTTCTCTAAAGCAGCTTTGTGACACTATCTATTGTAAAAAGCACTGTACAAATAACATTGAATGGCAATCATGCTGTTCCATACTAAACAGGTCCAGTGTATATATACAGAACAGACACAGAGCCAGTCATTACATCTTTCTCTCTTTCATAGACACTTCCCAATGAATATGGACTTTTTCCTATTCAACCCAATCCAACTTGATTTACTATGAACCCACTGACCAGAAATGAATAATATACGTTGTGATGTGAATGAATGTAGACAGTAGAAGATAGATTCATCTATCTCTCTAATGGAGAGATATGTCAGCGTTTTCCCCCTTGTGTCTAAACTAAATACGGAATAAGGTGGGTTCTGTGAGAGGCTATTTGCTTAAATTGTGCGGAAGCGTGTTTACTCAGGCTGTGAAAGTTATCAGCTTTAAAGACACTGACTTCCACAGGAGCGGTTCCTATCATTTCAGCCACAGTTAGCAGAAATGAGATGTCCTTTTAATGAATGTGCTATAAATATTGCTAGCATTAGCACACAGCAGTCTCCAAATAGATAAAGGAGGTGACATTTTGACACAGGATCCCAGGGCTGCATCCTGAAACGGACACGCATTTGATCAAATGCCAGTGAGGAGGCGTGTGGAATAGTAATGTACAGATCAGACTTCCCCTCTGCCCCAAATGCTGACAAAGGTCATGGCCCCAAGTACATTTGGGTGCAGGGCAGACACCTCTCGTCAAACATTTAAGCATGTAGCGCTTGGTAGAACACAAGAGATAGGCTGAAAAGGGATTTCTTCTGAAATCCAGAAATGTCTAGTATTCAAGAAGAATCTGTGTATGTAGCAGTGGTGCACTGTACCTAGGAATCCTTTGTTACTGTATGTTTGAGAATATTTCTATTTTACAGTTTACTCATAAAATTACAGGTTCTTAGCTTCCTAAAAGTCTCCTACAACCCCAATTCCAAAAAAACTTGGGACGCTGTGTAAAATGTAAATAAAAACAGAATGCAATGATTTGCAAATCTCACGAACCCATATGTTATTCACAATAGAGCATAGAAAACATATCAAATGTTTAAACTGAGGAAATGTACAGTTTTAAGAAAGAAAAAAAAAAGTAATTTTGAATTTGATGGCCGCAACAGGTCTCATTTATTTTTTTACTCTGATACAATTTTATTTTATTCTATACTATTCTACGGAAAACATTTCTTTCTGTATTTTTTTATATGCAAATGATCATTTCAAAATAATGAATAACGAATATGCAAATTTGTCTGTGGTGACTTCTAGTGACTTTTTTCCAGGATGCATTAGCTCCCTTCACCTGAAAAAAATTGCCAACACAGGGTGTGAATAATTTCCAGGATGAGAACAGGGCAGACTTTATGATTGAAGCAGCAGTTATACAGTATCCCAGTGAAATTATCAACCGGATTAAAAGGAGACTTGGACATAAAGTGTTTTTGAGCATTGTAAATATTTAGGTTTTCCATGAAGGACTGTCCAAAAGAACTGAAGGTAAGTCACAAGTGCAGAAGCTCCAAGCAGAAATAGAGCCTCATGAAAAATCTGTGCTCAAACTAATACACACATGCCTCAGAGAGACAAAGAAGCTTTTTCAGCTGTTTCTTAAAAGCACCACTTACACACCATCCTCACAAGCATTTTTGTGAATTATGTTCTGGGATAGTACATGGAGTGAACAAGTCCATAACATGCTCCCCCTGCTGAGTTTACTCTTTCTCACTGCACACTCTTCTGTTTTGATTTGCTAGCATTATTTTCATTTTCATTCAGATGAAATCAAAATTGGTTCCTTATCTCCACACATGTCCAAGCACTTCTGTTATTTCTGCTCTGTGTACATGTGAAAATTCCCAGTGACCTCCACATCGGGCTCCCCCCCCCCCCCCCATCATAGTCCATCCTAGTCGTCTGTTTTGTGGAGACGTGAGCTTTCAGTGCTTTTGACACTGGCTATGTAGTTTGGTGTGTAATGAGCTGTAGAAAGACATTAACTCTGTCTTTCAGGATGACAGATTAATGTCACTTTTGCTCAATTAAACACGAGGAGAGTTCAAGAGCACTGGGGACTCAAAGCACATGCTTTCTGAAGATACAGATTTATACACAACTTGGGAAATGGTACAGGTTCCATACTGCTAGTTTAATATAGCGTAATTGGCGTGATTATGGTGTAAACAATTAGCTTGAGAAGACAAAGATAATTTGTTTATAGAAGGGTCGCATACATTTCATGTTTTTCCACATACGATTAGGCGAGAAATATGTGGAAAATGTAAAACATGTACAAAGAAAAAAGATAAAGTGTGGAAACATGTGAAACATAACATGGCGTGTGTAAAAACGATGTGGAGAACTGACACGAGAATCCTGTATTAATTGGTTTATTAGTGATTATTTGAGAATCCTGTGACATATATGTAAATGTGAATTTACACGATATTCATGTGACTTTTCTCTAAGGGTTTTTCTGTATAAATGGAAAATGTCTCGAATATGGTGCTTTTTGGTGCTTAGAAAAATAGCTTCAGAAAGGGTTTTTTAGATTCAGATAGTAAATTTAGCTTCAGAATCTCATGGATATACCGGAACGAACCCGAAAATACGATTCCCATGCTCAACTGCATCACGTCACATGACTGTCTGCGCCTGATTCACATTTGGGTTTAACGAACAACACTTATATATAAATTTTGCACTGCATTGGTTGTCTTGCATTTGTCTTTCTGTGTCACGTAAATGCTTTCTTGTCTTTTGTTATTGTCTCATACTTATGTTCCTTACGTCTGTTTCACACATGATCCGTTTGCAGTATATATGCAGTACGTATTTTTTTCCATACCCATGTTTACAGGTTAGAGCATTCACACTGCTCATGGATGTGGGCGCGGCAAATGCGTTGCAGGAGCGATATGGTGCAGCAGTGCAGCAATCGTTTCACTGTCTAATTTTGCAGTGCCACAAGTGCTGAATTAAGGCGCTCACGCATTGTCTGTGGTCAAAATGAACACGGATTGACATGAAAATGTAGTAATTACACCATAAATGCATGTACTATTTTTCACAGTCATCTTATTACTTGAAACCCGGGGTAAAGCAAAGAAAACTTACCAGGAGTTGCAAAATAACAAACGCGGTCAAAAGTCAAAATTATATCATTATATAAGTATTTTTCTCAAGATTTTAAATACACTACACAGCAAGTTATCTTGGCTGTGTGTGTGTGTGTGTGTGGGGGGGGGGGGGGGGGGGGGCTGGCACTCGCATCTCAGAAAGCAGCAATCAAGTGGTCAGAGAAAGTTGTGTAGGACCCACAGGATTTCTTGTATAAAGATGTAAATGCAAAAGAAAATACATTTTCACAAACAGCCGAGGCAGTTTCCTCGGCTGTTTATGTGGATAGTAAGTTTTGTACTGCAAAGGATCATCTGTGAAACAGGAGTTAGTCCTCGTATCTCTGCAACATGTTCATAGTTTTTGTTCCCTTTCAAAGAGAACTCAACATTGCATTAGCTTAACACTGTGGAAACACTTCCGTGTGTGACTGGTATCTTGCCATGGTCAGGTGAACATAAAATGCCGCCTGTAAACCTGTAAACATCAGCTTCTTTGTCTTCGGTGAAGCCGCATGTCTGTTGTCTGTGTGAACAAACACTGCAAAAACTGCAAAAACTTTGTGTGACCACCATTATTTTCCAGCACTGCCTTAACCCTCTTGGGCATGGAGTTCACCAGAGCTTCACAGGTTGCCACTGGAGTCCTCTTCCACTCCTTCATGATGACATCACGGAGCTGGTGGATGTTAGAGACCTTGTGCTCCTCCACCTTCCGTTTGAGGATGCCCCACAGATGCTCAATAAGGTTTAGATCTGGAGATATGCTTGGCCAATCCATCACCTTCACCCTCAGCTCCTTTAGGAAGGCAGTGGCCGTCTTGGAGGTGTGTGTTGAGTTATTTTGAGGGGACAGCAAATTTACACTGTTATACAAGTTGTACACTCACTACTTAACTTTGTAGCAAAGTGTCATTTCTTCAGTGTTGTCACATTAAAAGATATACTCAAATATTTACAAAAATGTGAGGGGTGTACTCACTTTTGTGAGATACTGTATATCATATCTATAATATTTCTGCTTTATGGCACACCCTGGGAGATTCCTGTTCGCAGGGATCTATTGTCTCAAGCCAGAGGGCTGATTCATCACAATCAGCCAGAACTATGGAAACTGTGGGTCTGGCCCCTGAGGGGCACCAGCTCATAGATTCAGGTCTCTCAACTGAGGTTGTAGAGACCATGTTTACGCTAGAGCACCATCCACAACAAATTGTATGCATTCAAGGGGCAACTTTTTGTAGTGCGGTGTGAGCAACGTCAGATAGACCAAGTACACTGCACAACACTACAGTCCTGGAGTTCTTACAGGAACATTTCTCAGCAGGGTTGTCTCCTACAAATAAGGTGTACTTGGCCACAATTTCAGACAACCACATCCCTATTGATGAAGCCTCTGTGGGGCAACATCTTCTAACATTGAGGTTTTAATGCCTGGTGCCAGACGTCTGAGGCCCATCTGCAGACCACGCATACCTTCCTGGGACCTTTCTGTGGTCCTGGAAGGTCTGTCAGGGGCCCCATTTGAGTCCTTAGAGTCAGCCTCAGAGACGCTTCGGACTCTAAAGGTAGCTCTTTTGCTGGCCGTGACATCTCTGTTGCCCTGTCCTGCCTTGACTTTGCCCCTAGATTAGCCAAAGCCTTCCTATATCCTAGGCCAGATTATTTTCTTAACTGCCTATGTCTGCTGCCCAACCAGTAATGTTGCAGGCTTTCTGCCATCCTCCATTCCTTACATCGGAACAAGTAAGATTGTACATACTGTGTCCAGAAAGGGTTCTTTGTACTTTCATCCACCGCTACGGCCAGTGACGTAAGTCAGAGCATTTGCGAGTCACTTGACAGTGACAGTAGAGGTGATGCCTTGTCATAGCAGCGCATCTCTAATTGGATAGTGGAAGCAATCTCTATTGCTTGTGAGGCGCGTGGTGTCATTACGCCTCTGGGCATAAGGGCTCAATCCACTGGGTGGGTTGGGTGGGGGGGGCGATGGCGGGGGGTTGGGGGGGGGGTTGGTGTTCGCCTCATCAAAGGCATTATCTAGGGGGTACCCTTACAGGATGTGTGTGCTGCTGTGGGGTGGTCTACATCGCACACAGGATTTTGGTAGAGGGTTTTGCAGTGACACTTAGACACAGACCTTTTTGGACAAACCATACTCTCAGTATGACGGAGTGGTTATACTCGTTCCCACAGCATGAAGCTCACACAATGTTGAGTTCCCTTTGAAAGGGAATGTCTGGGTTATGCATCTAACCCTGTTACCTGAGACGGGAACTAGACTTTGTGTAGCTTTGTCATACTGAGGTATGCTTGTGATAGTGTCTTTGCTTCAGACAAAGAGAATCTGATGACCTGGTTTACAGGTGCCATTTTATGGTCACACGATGTGCAAAATGCCACATTACTAGACCACGGCAAGACATAAATTGGCATGATTTTACACAGTCTTCAGATAACAATCACGCGTGGAGGCGTTCCCACAGCATGAAGCTCACGCAATGTTTCATTCCCTTCTCAGGGAACAGGGTTAGATGCGTCACCCAGAATTTTTTTTTAGCTTCAGAAAGTATTCTTAGCTTCATAAAATGTTCTTTATAATCTAGTATTATTGAATAATCACACCCATACGTTGTTTATCTGAATACATGTTACCTATAGTGTAATACACAGTGTCCTCCACTAATATTGACACCCTTGGTAAATATGAGCAAAGAATGCTGTGAAAATTTTCTTTATTATAAAAAAATCACAAAAATACTCAACAATTACTGGCACCCCTATGAATTCATATAAGAAAAATATATTTGAAGTATATTCCCACTGATATTTTACATTTTTTTAGTACACCTGGGTGACTAGGAACAAGAAATTGTTCAACCATGACTTCCTGTTTCACAGGGGTATAAATATGACGTAACACATGGGCCAAGTTCCCTTTGTCATTCACAACAATGGGTAAGACGAAGGAATATAGCTGTGATGTGCGGCAAAAGGTTGTTGAGCTTCACAAAATAGGAAGTGGCTATTACAAAATTGCAAATGCCCATTTCCACCATCAGGCAATAATTAAGAAATTCCAGTCAACTGGATATCTTATGAATCAATTTGGAATTGGACGTTTGTCTAGGTTGTCTCAACGCACTGTAAAGGAGATGGTTCGAGTGGCCAAAATATCAAAAGATCACAGCTGGAGAATTGCAGAAGATAGTTGCATCTTGGGGTCAGAAAGTCTCCAAAACTACAATCCGAAGTCACCTACATCACCACAAGTTGTTTGGAAGGGTTTTAAGAAAAAATCCTCTACTCTCATCCAAAAACAAACTCAAGCATCTTCAGTTTGTCAGACACTACTGGAACTTCAAATGGGATCGGGTTCTATGGTCAGATAAAACCAAAACAGAGCTTTTTGGCAATAAACACCAGAGGTGGTTTTGGTGCACACAGAGAGGTAGCCATATAGAAAAGTACCTCATGCCCATGGTTAAATATGGTGGTGGATCTTTAATGTTTTGGGGCTGTTTTTCTGGCAAAAGACCTGTAAATTTTGTTAGGATACATGGAATCATGGACTTTATCAAATTTCAACAGATATTAAATGTAAACCTGACTGACTCGAATTCCAGGAAGCTTAAAATGGGCCGTGCTTGGATCTTCCAGCAGGACAATGATCCAAAACATACATCAAAATCAACACAAAAATGGTTTACTGACCACAAAATCAAGGTCCTGCCATGGCCATTCCAGTCGCCTGACTTGAAACCAGCATGGACCTCGAGATTTGAAGCATCTGGAGAGATTCTCTATGGAGGAACGGTCTCAGATCCCTTGCCATGTCTTCTCTAACCTTATCAGGTATCACAGGAGAAGATTCAGAATTGTTATCTTGGCAAAGGGAAGTAGCAAAAAGTATTGACTAAAAGGTGCCAATAATTGTTGCACTCCTATATTTAACAACGTTTTTTTTTTTTTTCTTCAATAAATCTGTTTTCTTTTTTTTCCCCACAAAAGATTAAAAGGTTAAAAAATAAAGACAATTTTTCATTCAAATTTAGCCTTCTTTATTCACGTTTACCAAGGGTGCCAATATTATTAGAGGCCACTGTACCTGGAGGTTTGCAGTCTTTTCTCTTCTTTTCATAACAGAAAACCATTTTCAAGGATGATGTATGTGATTGCATCATGTGAAACACAGAGATTTTACCTGCTGTAGCAGCTGGCCTCCTTTCACAACATGCCAGAAAAAGCTGAGGATTTTTTTCTTACGTGTTTTTTTTGTTTTTTTTTAAAAACTTGCCTTGAAGATTCTCTCTTTTTTGCACTCCATATGCTGACCTGATGTAACTAACAAAAGCATATGGTTATGATTCTGGCAAATTTCCATGAATATGTTTTATCATGTGATAGCTGCAAGTAAGAGTGAAGTTAATTACTGCGTCACAGCTGAAAACTATTTTGTTCAATAACTTGCTTTTTTTTTGAGTATATACTGAAAGCTGACTGTTAGAGAACATGGTTTTGTGACACATCGCTCAAAATTAATGAGTTACTTTTTTTTTTAACTTTTTTTCATAAATTATTATTATAATAAATTACTTTAAAATTTAGTTTTACCAAATTATTAGTATTTAAACTCAAATTTTGCTAAAATGCTTTTAACACAAGTAAGTTCCTTTAATATTTGATAATGAATTACATTGAATATTTATTTATTTCAAACTAGGCATGCCACAAAATATGATTTCTGGTGATAATAAACATAAATTCATCTTGCAAATAAAATTAAATAAAATAATTTATGGTTGATTATGATGCATGGTGGTGGTGTACACAACAGAAAACAAGGCAGGCAAATCTAAATCAGTAAGCAAAAACGTAGTCAAGGACAAGCGGGGGTCAGTTGATCTACAAACCGGCATAAACTGGGTGTAGACGAGAAACAAGGAAACGAGGGCAGGATCAAAAACATAAAGTGAGGAACAAAGATCAAAGGCTTGGTATGTTTCAGGCGGCAAACACTGAAGCTCAATACTTTGCCTGGAACAAAGACACACGGGGGTTTAAATATACAAACTAATCACAAAGCATAATGCAGAACGGCTGAGACACATTAGGGACAAGTATTAACATTACAGGGGCGAAGACAGGACAGAAATCAAAACAAAACACACATTTCAAAAGTAAACAAAGTTTGAAAACCCTGAGGTGCATGCTGTCCCACTACGGGCTGTTGAGCGTGCTGCTTGTGCTTTAAACAGTTCATGCTGAATGCTCTGGCAGTCAGCACTAGGGGAATTCCATGACAGAGTCCCCCTTGGGCAAAATGTCTTGGCCCTCTGGGCAAAATGTCTCAGAACTCATAGTCCCAAGGCAGGCATTTTCTTAGTGCTGGGCTTCTTCCAGAGGAGCCAGGGAGCAGACATAGTGCATACAGGCAGAAAGCAGGGGGTCAGATGGCTGAGCTAGGACATGATCGCTGTGGTTCTTAGGTGGGAACCAAGCTTGGGAAGCTGTGTCGTCAACCTCAGACATGAACAGAGCTTGTCAGGAACATGGCGTGGGAGTCTGTCCCATTGCCTCTAGCAGGGACATGACTGGAGAGATCACCTCATGGGTTTCACACTGGGGCTCAGGAGATAAAGTTGCCACTTTGACCTCTGGCTGGAGCTCCGCAGGGGAGACCACCTCGTGGGTCTCAGGCTGGAGCTCTGGAGATGAGGTTCCCATGTTGACCTCCAGCTGGAACTCTGCAGGGGAGACCACCTCATGCATCTCAGGCTGGAGCTCTGGAGATGAGGTTGCCACATTGACCTCTGGCTGGAGCTCGGCTGGGGAGATAGCCTTGTGGGTCACAAGCTGGAGCTCTGAAGATGAGTTTGCCACGTTGACCCCTGGCTTGGGCTCTGCAGGAGTGACCACCTCATTGCTCTCAGGCTGGAACTCTGCAGGAGAAGAGCCCTGTCGGTCTCTGAAGGAAGCTGGGTGGGAGAGGCAGTCTTGTCCGACTCTGACTAGAGCTTGGCTGTGGAGGCCGCCCTGTCAGCCTTGGGCTGTGACTGGGCTGTGGAGCCTGCCATGTTGGTCTTCTCATAGTAGCTGGTGAATGGCAAGACAGGTCTGAATGACAGGCTGGCCCTCCCCCCAAAAAATTAAGGTTGTGGGTGAATTCAGGACCCCCAAACACTTTTATTAATAGTCCCACTGAGATATTTTACATAGTCCACTGGATCACATGGAAATAAAATGCCAAGAAGGTCAGGTGATCTTCAAATGGGCATAAACGGGGCATAGACGAGAAATGAGAAACGAAGAAATGAGGGCAGGATCAAAAACATAAAGCAAAGAACAAAGACCAAAGTCTTACTATGGTTCAGGTGGCAAACACTGAAGCTCAATACTTCGCCCGGAACAAAGACACATGGTGGTTTAAATATACAAACAAGTCACAGGGCATAACTGAGACACATTACGGACAACCAATACATTACATTACAGGGGCGGAGACACAGGACAATAACCAAAACAAAACACACGTGTCAAAAGTATGAAACCTAGAAGTGCACGCTGTTACGCCATGGGCTGTTGAGTGCGCTGCTTGTGCTTCAGGCAGTTCATGTGTGCTGACATGCTCATGTGCGCTGACATGCTTGTGCTGACATGCTCTGGCAGTCAGCGCGAGGGGAATTCCATGACACTAATGAATACACAGCTCACAACTACCTCTCCTGAAAATAAACTCTGGGGTTTTATAAATAATAGTTTATACCCCAATGCTGTTGAATTTTCTAATCTGATTGGTCAGAAGACTTTGATTTATTTTCTTTTACAGCGGCTATGATAGGTGTGCTGCTGCAAGGCAAATCACATGTATATGTTAGTTTTGGGACAGAGGACTTTTTGGTTTCTTAGTAACATGACAATATGTCGTTGATTATTTTCCTATAAAAGCATGCCTGGTTACTTAGAGAATATACAGGTTTACTTAGAGAATATACATGAATGCTTCCTATCTATTGTTCCTCAGGCAGCTGTTGCCAATAAGCAGCTGTATTTGTATGCGTCTGTGTCTGATGTAGTGTTCCTCAGCCCTACTGATTGCAAACCTGAAGGGACTGATTTACTAGCATTAGCTCTGTTTGCTAGCATTAGTGTTAGCATTGTGCTGCTCTCCAGGGCCTGCCGTGTGCACTCAAGCCGTGTTTGATGTGCAGGTTGGCGTTTGCTGCTTCGATGTCCCTGGAGCCCCATGCTGGATTGATGTAGAGGCTGGGCAAGATGCCAGCAGGTGTGATTAGCTTGTCCTCTCACATCAGTGTGAACAGGCCTCCTCATCATGTGCAAGTGCGTCAGGGGAGGCGTACGCCATCTGCTGCCATCTCCGCCGCCAGGAGGGTGCCAGTCGTACACACAGGCATCGCTCCCTGGTGCCCGGCAGGCAAAGAGATTGGGACAGCGACCAAGAATGAAAGTTTTCACCTGAGAGCATCCTCCGAAAACTCTTATGTTCAGGTCATCAAAATCAGTCTATTAATAATAAAAAAAATTGACTCAAAATGGTTGTGTTAAATACTGAATAGTCTCAAAATATTTCTTGTATTTTATCAAATCTATATGTCTATGTAATGTTGGTTATTCTTTACACTCTCCTCAGCCATTACCACAATCTCCAGTCTGGGAGGGACGTCTGTGTGTGTGTTCATTTTGTTTTGTTTTCATTATTTGCTTATATTGCTGATAAATGTGGTAAATGTAGAATACATTTTATATTGTATGGTTATGAAATGTAAAAAGATCAATAACATACCTAAGTAGTGAACAGAAAAGAGGGTTAACAGTCCAAAGTGTCTGAAAGTTTAGCTTGAAAGTTGACCTTGGAAGTCCACTGGTCCCTTTGTCTGTTTCCTTGGCTCTGGCTGAGTTAAGCATGTGTGTGTGTGTGTGTGTGTGTGTGTGTGTGTGTGTGTGTGTGTGTGTGCCGTCTGTCTGATTGAGAGAGCAAATGTCTCCTGAGGTCTCAAGCTGAAGTCTGGGATGGCAAAGGGCACGACTGAATTAGGTTTGCTCAACAGCAAGGCAGCCTTGGCCTTTTCAAGTGCTGTTACATTGAAAAGAGATTCTTTCACTTAAAAGCGTCTATGGGAGGCCATGCGGGGACTTTCGGTGTGCGTGTGTGTGTGTGTATGTGTGTGTGTGTGTGTGTGTGTGTGGGAGGGTGGGATCTACTTTCATTTGTCTTCTCAAGCCTTCTGAGGTGTATTGATTACAGCATGTCTGAACTTGTGTGTCTGGGTTGGTGTGTGTCCTGCTTGTGCTTGCATGCACCGTCTCCCATGCTGAGGCTCGAGTGTGTCTCTTCCTAGGTGGTGTGCTTAGACTGCAGATCATCAACATCAAAAGTATTGTGCTTTATGCATGTGTGTGTGTGTGTGTGTGTGTGTGTGTGTGTGTGTGTGTGTGTGTGTGTGTGTGTGTGTGTGTGTGTGTGTGTGTGTGTGTGTAAGAAAGTGGGGGATATGGAGATGAGATTCTGCTTCATGAGATTTCCTTATTCCACACATACCCTTTAATCTTGGCCTCCATGTAAATCCTCAGTGCCTCTAATGACTTGGCCCGCACTGATGAACAGAAATTAATCAAAGGTAATGATGTCTCTGTGCACGGACTTTTCGTGTAAACATGCCAGATACAAGCAGTAATGCTCTACAGAGGATTTGTTAAATTCCAATTACAGTAATGGTCAACCTCGTTCTGAAACTAAGATCCATTATAGATCACTGTTGTTTACTGTATGTCTTTAAATGCTCGGCTTGTTTATGGAGCTTCTGCTTAAAGTATACTCCATTAAGGGGTATGTTTTTTTATGCAAATGGATGTTCATTAATATGACACCAGCTAAACCATTTAAACAGTCATGAAATAACTTTCAACAAAGAGTCACCTCTACAAGAAATGAAATGAAATAATATCAAATAAAATAAAATAAAATAAAAACACACCCTTTGTCAAACAGTGTTGTCCCCCCCTCATTATTCATACTGAATATGGAATATTTGCCTCTGACTCTTTGACCATTTTCTAAAATTTGTTCATTCATGTTCATCTCTGACTTGCTAACTTTACATTAAATGTGACTTATGTCTCTGAATATGTTGTTTTTCTTATTCCTTTCTTATTCCTTTCTTATTCCTTATCCCTTGCGTCTCGGTATGATGGGTCAGCAATGCAATCATCATCGTTTGAATCTATTTAAATGGTTTTTTTGACCACCATTTTCCATATATTTGGCCTTTCCATTTCTTTATGTGAACACATTATGTATATGTATTAAAAACCAGGTATCAGTATAGAATCAGGAACATTAAATTTACTTTACCTTTAAACTAATGGCTATACTCATACACAGTGTGTATGCAGGCAGAAAGAATGCATTCAGGAGCTATATCTCTTCACAGCATCCAAGTCTTTCCATATAACGTTCAAGTTTCTATATATACATGTACCCTATGTCCAAAAAATTGTGGATTCCTGATCATCAAACCCATATGTGGATCTTCCCCAAAATGTTGCCACAATCTTGGAAGCACAAAATTGTCACAAAAGTCTTTGAACACTGTAGCGTTACAATTAATAATAATAATTAATAATATTAATAATGTTCCTCAGTGTAACATTGCGAAGACTACGAATATCTCAAAACTCTGAGTTTTGCGGGTAACCAGATTTTCAAACTTGTGTATGAGATACATGCAAAATATGTCACAGTCAAAGAAAGCCTGCAGTTTTCCAAACAATAGCATAAAATGTCATATTTTTCCCATGGGAAGAGTTTTCCCAGTTCACCACACACACACACACACACACACACACACACACACACACACACACACACACACACACACACACACACACACACACACACACACACACACACACACACACATTACATATGCCTGTGTGGCAAAAGTATGTAAACCTCTAGGATTAGCAATTAATTTAATGGGGAAATTAAAGTCAGGTGTTTTCAATCAGTGGGATGACAATCATTTGTGAGTGAGTGCTCTGTTTAATTTAAAGAACATGGATCTATCAAAGTCTGATCTTCACAAAACATATTTGTGGAAGTGTATCATGGCATGAATAAAGGAGATTTCTGAGGACCTCAGAAAAAGAGTGGTTGACGCTCATCAGGCTGGAAAAGGTTACAAAACCATCTGTAAAGAGTTTAGACTCCACCAATCCACAGTCAGATAGATGGAGGAAATTCAAGTTCATTGTTACACTCCAGAGGAGTGGTCGACCAACAAAGATCACTCCAAGAACAAGACGTGTAATAGTCCTTGAGGTCACAAAGGAACCCAGGGGAACTTCTAAGTAACTAAAAGACTCTCTCACATTGGCTAAAGTTAATGTTCATGCGTCCACCATCAGGAGAACACTGAACAACAATGGTGTGCATGGCAGGGTTGCAAGGAGAAAGTCACTGCTCTCCAAAAAGAACATTGCTGCCTGTCTGCAGTTTGCTAAAGATCACATGGACAAGCCAGAACGCTACTGGAAAAATATTTTGTAGAAGGATGAGACCAAAATGGAATTTTTGGTTTAAATGAGAAGGGTTATATTAGGAGAAAGAAAAACACTGCATTCCAGCATAAGAACCTTATCCCATCTGTGAAACATGGTGGTGGTGGTATCATGGTTTGGTCCTACGTTGCTGCATCTGGGCCAGGACGACTCACCATCATTGATGGAACAATGAATTCTGAATTATACCAGCGATTTCTACAGGAAAATGTCAGGACATCTGTCCATGAATTGAGTCTCAAGAGAAAGTGGGTCATGCAGCAAGACAACGGCCCTAAACACACAAGTCATTCTACCAAAAATGGTTAAAGAAGAATAAAGTTAATGATTTGGAATGGCCAAGTCAAAGGCCTGACCTTAATCCAACAGAAATATTGTGGCAGGACCTGAAACAAAAAGTTAATGTGAGGAAACCCACCATCATCCCAGAGTTGAAGCTGTTCTGTACTGAAGAATGGGCTAAAATTCCTCCAAGCCGATGTTCAGGACTGATCAACACTTACCGGAAATGTTTAGATGCAGTTTTTGTATTATAAAGGGGTCACACCAGATATTGAAAGCAAAGGTTGACATACTTTTGCCACTCACAGATATGTAATATTGGATCATTTTCCTCAATAAATAAATGACCAATTATAACTTATATTATATTTGTCTCCGAAATTATACCAAATTGTATTTTGTCTCATTTGTTTAATTGGGTTCTCCCTATCTACTTTTAGGACTTGTGTAAAATTTTATGTTGTTTTATTTCTTATTCATGAAGAACTATATAACATTTTAAAGAGTCAACAAACTTCCAAGCACCACTGTATATCCCAATTATCCAGCCCAGCTTGTCCACGTATTATAGCCCCCATTCTTATACCACATATCATTGACTCCTCATTTTTTAATGAGACCTTTACATGGTGTGTGTGTGTGTGTGTGTGTGTGTGTGTGTGTGTGTGTGTGTGTGTGTGTGTGTGCTCATGGGAAGGGGACTGCATTTATCACCATGCTCATCACAGACGGCCAGAAACAAACAAGGCCAATTAGTCCAACTGATGCACAGCAGAGAGGGACAAGAACTGTCCCCAGAGCCCAGAGCCACTCTTCCTGTGATTTCCCATGGTGCCTCTGTAGCAAGTCCAGCTGAAGTACATTGATGCAGTAATGGGCCTGCGAAGATGTGTAATGAGGTAATGATAATAACTGGCTGCCACACCAAAACTGTCATTCCTAACTGTGTGCTAACAGAGTTTCTTTTGATTATTGTTTAGAGGAGCGAATTGGGAGACATTGTAATGCTAGCAAGCTATCATGAAGGAACTTAGCAGGATTCCTGAGAGGATTTTAAAACGACATTCTTAAAAGTACAGTATATTATCATATATCATAACATTATCATAATGGCCAACCAGCCACTGAGTTTAGTCTATTGCTACTGAATTAAACTGACATTGAATTTCAAGGCCTGTGTGTGTGTAGTGTAGTGTTCGTCATTGCTTTTCCTGTTTGTGCCAAGTAAATGCTACTGGGACTGTACATGAGATTTTCTGTATGAACGCAATGACATTAGGTTTGAACTTGAAATACACAGTGAAAATTCAGTATTGATTTTTTTTTTTTTTTTTTGCCCTTGGCCTAAATCAGTGATGCTTCAAATGTCCACAAATGTACTTAAATGTCCTTGTCTAAAATCAATAACAGTGAATTGAAACATGGGGGATATTTCCATGTCTGTGTGCTTCAAATGTCATTATGTTCTTCAAACAGAAGCAGGACGGAGACGTAATTAGCATGGCTGCATGGCTACAGTAAACATCATGTCATGCCTTACTGATATGTGGGGATTTAAAATGTCAATATATTCTACTGGAATCCATTTGATTGCATATACAATCTGTTTAAGACTTGTGTGTGTGTGTGTGTGTGTGTGTGTGTGTGTGTGTGTGTGTGTGTGTGTGTGGTTATTATAGCACATTAAAGCAGTTATTGTACTCATTATTTGTGTAAAGATCTGAAAACTTTGCTTACTATAAATACTATTAATAAAACACAATGGGGCGTAGGAAAATAATCAATGAGGCATTTATTTAGTTTTTTTTTTCTCCCAATAACAGCATATCTGGACGTCTTTTATTCCTCTTTTACCACAGCAAGTTTTCAACGATAACAATGCTTTAATTATTAAAGGACAAAATGTCATACTTTTTATCCGCTAACAGTTACATGTAATGTTGAGGAACAAAACAAGTTAGTTCCTGTTATGCCTAATGTTATAGTGGCTACAAACAGTTGTTCCCTTCACCAGTCTCTCTCTTGAAGTTCAATACAAAGTGCAAAGCTCTCTGTCCTCATTTCCACATTTCCTCATGGTGGAAAAATTTCTGACTCTACAAAATGTTACTGAGACATGTGCGCCATAGAAGTGCCTGTGAATGAGTTGTTTCTATAGAAATGCTAACATATTAGAAAAAAATGCTAACATATTAGAACCTGTGATTTGAATTACAACCAGAACTACAGAGTATCCCACAAGTCTCCATACATAGGGGACTATGCACGCCAGCACCACGTCGGTTGTGCCTTCGTCAGTGGATGTCCGTGGACGTCGACTTCTCGGTCGGTCCACAACATTTCTAGACTTTTTGAATTTGTTAATATGTTTGGCAACAATGTCGTGTGTGATATGCTTGCCATGTTTCCTGTTAAAGTCCATCGCAACCTTATGACAGCTTCCCGAACCAGCCATGAGAATGATTTCAATAAATTCTTCTTTTGTCAAAGGCATTCTTAAAGGCTATCTGAAAAAATATTTATATTATATACACCAAGTATTAAAAATTATGGTAGACATTTTGCTAAAAACTGCTCATTTGCCTATTCATGGAAATTAATTAACCCCTTATGACCAATCTACATGATAAAGTCTGTCCCATTCAGAAGGGCAGCTGTGTTTTAAAGGTCCTGGACAAATTTGAGCATTGCATGTGTTATTATTTTGCTACAACTGAGTAGATTTGTGATGTAGTAACTTTTTAAATATTACCATAAACCATGATAAAGCATTATTGTTAATTATGATATAAAATCTTTATATTGGCACATGTGTAGTTTACAGTGTAATATAAAGTCTTGATATTTACATTTTATGTTTCCCCATTCATCAGTCTAATGAGATGTTTTATAATGCAAGCTGCTGTGCTCTGTGTTTTGAGATGAAGCAACTAGCAAGTAGGGCGGCAGAGACGGTGGCAGGTGTAGGTTAAGTTTCTTTATTTTAGTAAAGGCAAACTAATCCAAAAAGAGAAGCAGGGTCAACGTCAACAAACAGGCTGAAGTCAGGCAATGTGCAAACTTGGGCAAGAGACAAAGACATAAACCAAAAACATAACCATAAGTCATAACCATAAACACTATAGCACAGAGATATAAGGCTTGGTATAGACAAGTATGTGTCACTGACCGTATACTTCGCATATATACTTCGTATACTTGGAGCGTATGAACTGTTTAAGTGAGCGTTTTTAAGTAGTGTGACTGTGATTGTGTCCCAATGTGTGAAACCAGAATGCCAGTGAACATGAGAGTACGTAAAGGATGGGTGTTGTAGTCTTTGGTGGCCATGTTTGTAGGTCGCATTCTATTCTGGGAGTTGTGGTCGGCGGCCATGTTTGTATCTCGCTCTGTGTTACATGACATGGAGACCAATGTCGCTTCTGGCTTCCAATCTCCAGTGTTCCAATATTTCAGATATTTAACACCGATATTTAAAAATGTACTGAAAATGCAAAATATTGCAGTAATGTCCTTAGTAAGGATTTAGGAGCAACTATTAAAACTTTTAAAGGTTTTAGAAGATTGGTGTTCATAGTTTTAGATCACAAATGTATGCATGATAAGAGCGGGTGGTGGTATACAGTATATGGCAAATTCCGTGCATAAATAAATTTAAGATTCATCAGCACAACAGTGAAAACTGATATTGTGATGGTGTATAACGTAACAAAAGGTAATGTAAATGGTGCTGAACAATTAACATGGCTTGCTAAGCTCACAGCTAATGTAACTAGCTAGCATTATTTGTAGTAGGGGCTGAATTTGAGTGTCAAGGGGACTGCCTTTTTGTGTTCCTGATTGGGCTTTCAAAAAAATAAGGAAAACACAATGCTGTCATGAAAGTCAAGCATACCCATGGCTGGTCAGAATTATACTACAATATGTCCGGTACTCCAACTGACTAAGTTTTGTATATTTTATAAACAATGTATACAGCTGTTTTTTTCTGCATGGGAGTATCATCAAACACAGCTTTGGGAGAACAATTCATGTCATACTTTTTATCCATTTAACTGTGTGATGAGTCGGCGTCTTGTCCATTTACGGGTTATTTCTTAAGTTATTACTAAGTATTCCTACGTATCAAACTTAGATCAGATACAAACTTTTTTAATTCTAACAGACAATGTTGTGCCAACTTGTTCAAGACAATACATATAACAATGAATATTTTTGGTAAACAATACACCGTAGATATAAACTTATAATATGTAATAAAAATAGGCATATTCTTATAACTACTTTTACATATCTTACGATGATGAACTCATTTTTTATCGCATTTTGTAGTATATTTAGGTAGATTTTCATTTTGGAGTCGTTAGTATTTTTGCCCATTTGTGTCGAAAGCATTCTGCGATTTTTCCATTAACACCCATGACATTCATGATAATGACTGATGAGTGAATCAAGTGTGTTAAATTGGAATGAATTCTAACCGTTACAGTGCTTTACAGAATGCATACAAAGTATGTACAATGTACAAAGTACATGTAGAGCCACTTATACAAAACTGTATATGCTATGTTAAAATATTTCATGGTAAGTACAGTAGATAGAATGTAATCATCTTGGCAGAGCAGTTGAACATAAATGTATCAGTCTGTATTTCTTTGATGTTATTGCTCTTAGGTTGTTTTAGCAGTGCTTGCACACATACATAGCGGTGTTGCTGCTGGAAATGAATGCCTTCTATTGATCTTCTAATGAACATAAGCAAAAGCAGAACATCAGTGCATACGTGATGAAGGAATCCAATGAAAGGTTCAGCGTTGAATGAGGAGAGGCTTCTGGCTAAGTGTATTCATAAAGAAAATGCAAAAGTGTGTCATTTTTTTCTTTTTTAGCCTGCTGCAGTCTTAATAACATTGCATGCTTTCTATGGTTATACATGTTTTAATAATGCTGCTCCTTTCATACAATTCCTGCGACATCAAGTGAAGTGCTAGAGGGATTCTGATGAATACGAACAAAAGTTGGAGTACATTATTTATTTGATTTTTTTTCCCCAAGTCAAGTAGTTCTGATTTAAATTGAAAGTAGAAAAGTATAGAGTGTGTTAACTAAAAACTGTAGTGCTTTTATTTATTTATTTATTGTTCTCATTTGGCATTTTTGAGTCTTGCTGCCCAAACATTTTTTGTTTCATCCCTAATGAATATAGTTAACTGATGTTTACTACATCCAATGCGTTTGAAAGTTTGTGAAACTTTTAGAATCATATATATATATATATATATATATATATATATATATATATATATATATATATATATATATATATATATATATATATATATATATATATATATATATATATATATATATATATATATATATATATATATATATATATATATATATATCACAAACTTTCAAGCACCATTTTACTTCTCTGCTGTCAACTAAGTTGAGCACACATTGATATATTTTATTTTACGTTAATTAACTGAAAATATTCTCTATTTATTATGACATAAAGCGATGGTGCTACATCAGTGCATCTTTCAAGCAGGAAAATCGAAAGATCTGAGATTACTAATGTGAGATAGGAGAAGGGGGCGGGGCTTCCAGGGTATCACTTGGCACTTCTGCCAATTTTATTGGGAGAAAAAAGTAGAATAATCTTTGTGCATATTTTTGAGTGATAACTCATACAGTGCCCTCCACTAATATTGGCACCCTTGGTAAATATGAGCAAAGGAGGCTGTGAAAAATTGACTTTATTGTTAATAATCTTTTGTTAAAAAAAATCGCAAAAATACTCTGCTCTCATGGATATTAAACAATTGCCAAAACAATTTGCCAAAAAACCAAAACACAGGTTTATCCAATATATATATATCCAATATATATATATATATATATATATACAGCATCTCACAAAAGTGAGTACACCCCTCACATTTGATTATATCTTATCATGTGACAACACTGAAGAAATGACACTTTGCTACAATGTAAAGTAGTGAGTGTACAGCTTGTGTAACAGTGTAAATTTGCTGTCCCCTCAAAATAACTCAACACACAAAAGTTAGTATACCCCTAAGTGAAAATGTATGGATATCAATTATTTGATATCCATATTATTTTTGTGATTTTTTTAAACAAAAAAGATATTTTCTTTGCTCATATTTACCAAGGGTGACAATGTTAGTGGAGGGCACTGTAGCACTGTACTCCAATGTTAAAATGACACGGTTGCTAAGCAAAATGCATAAAGTTTGGCAGATGTAGAAAAGAAAATAAGTATATACCACTATGAGTCAGGACCAACTGCTACTTTATGGAAGGATAAACTCTGTTCTTTCAAAAGATTGAAAGAAAACCAGTTCAACTGGTTTGAGATTTGGTGACTGTGAAGGCCATTTAAACATTTACAAGGTCACGGTCATTTACATTCATTTACATTCATTTCTTTATAATCAAACCATTCCACAGCATAACAGAGCCACCATTTTCCATCCATCTATCCATCCATCCATCCATCCAATGGAGCCTGGAGCCTATCCCAGGGAACTCGGGGCACAAGGCAGGGGACACCCTTAATGTGGTATCAATCCATCACAGGGCCCAATCGCACACACCACCCATTCACTCACTACATACTCTTTGGAAATATTTCGGGGAGGAAACTGGAGTACCCGGAGGAAACTCCCGAAGCACGGGGAGAACATGCAAACTCCACGCATACAGGGTGGAGCTACCGTTTTTTTTTTCCCCCTTGTAATTTGTCATCCATCTGTGTATTCATACAGTATATTTATGAGGATTTTATATGAGGATTTCTCAGACAGAAAAAATATATATTCTTGAATAATGACATTGAATTTTATATTAGTCTTTGATATGCAATAAAATAAAAACAGACATGTCTAGACCCTAGGGAACTTTTTTCCCAGCCTTTGAAATGCCACAAGATCAACACAAGCAATCAGGTTAAGAAGCTACATTTATTACTTCATGATTTCAGGCTTAAATGTGAAAACACTCCAGTCAGTGCAATACAGTAGCAGGAAAGAAAATATATGTATGATTGGATTGTACTGGATTCCAGACAACATATTGAAACACTGCTATATTGGACATATTCTGTGACAAAAAGACAGGGAATTTAAAACAATGATGAATTTTGTATTTTAATTCATTTTCCTCCAGTGCACGGTAGGTAGCACAGTTAACACTGGCAATATTGGCAACCACTTGGCTTGACATGATGCTCTCTATGGAAATGTAAAGTAGTAATGGCGGCTTGCTTTGGGTTGAAGGACAAGCTTTTCATTATTGCTCAGGTGAGGAGACAAAGCACAAGTGTGAGAAGGAGAAAATTCAGTCATCGAGGCCTACTGATGGATATACTATAAACACCAACACAGCAGATATAAGACATAAACCGTCTCATTTTTAAACATCAATGTTCCTGGCCATGAATGCTTCTCTGACAGAATATATCCCTGTGCTGCCAAGCGTATGTCTTGAAGTTGTCTGATTTCATTCTCATGGCAATGAAACACTGTTTAGTGTATGTGTATATAAGACATTTGAACACATACCTGACTTTGAGTTTAAATATTCTCTCCATAACCCTCAATACACAGACAAATGGCTCAAGATAGATTTACTACACCAACTAAAAGCCCAGCGATAACACCAAAGAGTGACACTAACCTTGACGCTAACACTCTGCTACTGAGAGTTTCAAAAGTTATTCAAAGCATTGTAGGATGTGCTGAGCTGCGGCAGCCATCCAATTAGATGTACGGGTCTCCTCCTGGTGTCCCGGACCCGATCCATTCCCCTTGAGATCTCTCCTTCCTTCCTCCTGATCCTTCACCTCCCACTGAAGTAAGTTTTGGCTCTGTCTCCTGAACTCCATTAAATCAGCCTCATTTTCCGCCTGTTCTTTACGACAGAGAGATGGAGATTGAGTCAAGTTGAGCCGATAAGGCTTGCGAGAAGAGAAAAAAAAAAAAACTTTTTTCTCCTTTCCATCTTTTTTCAAAGGGTCTTTGTGCAAAGCACGACTCTTTGAAATGCTGATTCAGTGGCCTCGGCAGACGTAACGTTCCCTTGTGGGCAATGGTAGCAGAAGTTCAAAATGAGAGAAATGTTTGACTAGGAAAAGGCCAACTTTCAAGTGTACATCGGCGGATTTCTGCAATGCAGGCAATCAGCCAGAGAGTACAAACCATCGGGAGAGACATTTCAATAAAGTCTGAAACATATGCATGTCATCCATTTTCTTTTATTTGAGGAAAAGTAACTCAGATAGAAAAAAAAAATGTTTAGAACCTCCTGCTGTGTTATCCAGTTATTCATCTTAAAGCTTATTAGATAACATTTCCTATATGATTCTTGTGTCCATAATGCATTATAAATGCTTTAATAACACATTATACAGCTTACATAATACCTTGTATACATAATACCGTTACATAACCCTCCATAACAGCTCATAAGCGGTTACATACTTACACTTAGGCATGTGTAAAGAAAATCCATTAAGCAAATAAATAAATAAATAGCTCTTATATATTTTAAATAAACATCTTAAAACGTACATATTCTTCTTTTCTACTGACAAACTAATACAAGTAAAATGAATATTTATGACAAAATGTTTTAAAATAATGAATTTGTCTTAAGATTTTGTATTGTACATGTTCACAAGAGTATTATACACACTAATGTTGTAATGCACTACAACACGATGGTATAGTATAACTATTTTAACAATTTTTAATGACAGTATTATTAACATTTATAAAACACAGTCACTGTATATGCAATACAGTACAATATGTACAGTCATTTAATCGAGCAGTAGAAGTGGATCGTCAGGGACGTATGCTGTACGAAGCATATTTAATAATTCAACCTTTTCTTGTAAGGTCTTCACTTTCTTTTGCCTCATGGGAGCAGCTTCAGAAGCACTACACTTTGGACCCACGATAACAGTCGATATTTTATTGCACTCTAAAGATGCCAAGAGCGGCGTCCCCTAAACCGAGTGTGTAGTCCGCAGCTCTTTAGCGCAATGAAACCTTTTAAAAAAAGTGACTTTTTATAATAAATGTGTGTATATGTCTGTGGTAGTAAATTATTCTAGGATTTATATGTGTACATACTTATACATACATATATATACATATACATATACATATATATATATATATATATATATATATATATATATATATATATATATATATATATATATATATATATACACACATATTGTTCTCTCTCTCTCTCTCTCTCCCTCTCTCTCTCTCTCTCTCTCTCTCTCTCTCTCTCTCTCTCTATATATATATATATATATATATATATATATATATATATATATATATATATATATATATATATATATATATGTGTGTGTGCTATGAAGTGTGGAATTGTCAATTAATTAAGCAATAAAACATAACAAGGAAAAATATTAAAATAATGGACGTGGTGATGTGATGCCACACCGAAGTTGATAACTTTCCAATAACAGCAAATGACAGCAAGTGTTTTATTCCTCTTACACCACAACTATTCCGTCGCCAACCTCTCTTACTCTAGAAGTTTTTTTGTTTTGTTTTTTTTTAAACAGAAAATGCAGCTTCTTGCATTACTGAAAAACTACAAAGCACAATGTCCTCTGCGTTGAAGACTTTCCTGAGGTGGAAAAAGTAACAGCTTTATCTCCGACTGTTTCAAAGTACTGACACTGGAGACTCCTTTTCTTACAGAAAACATCACCCTATCAACAATCATACATTTATATTGCTTGAAGCTGATATTACTGACACTAATTACTTTACAGGCAAGGACTGACAGAAATAGAACGCATTATACTTTATATGTATGTGTCATATTCCACAGTTTTATATTGAGTGGAGAGAACTGCAGACAGACCAACTGTGAATACCTATTTTTCTTTTTCTTTTATTTTTTTCCCACATTTTTACATTTTCACAGTTTTACATTGGCATTCACTTGGCAGACAAGTTTGAAAGGAGGTTGAGGGTTAAAGGCATTGTTTAAAGGCTTCAATGGCTCTCCAGAAGTGCTGGAAATAAATAATTTAAATAATTATCCCATCCCTACCTCACTAGCTTTTAAACATTTTAATGGGGTTTATTTGCATGCTGTTATAGATGCAGTGTTTAGAAAGCAATTACAAGATGACGGGTAAAAATCTAAATAATAACACAGGCATAACAGCATTTTAACATATAAACAATAAAAATTAATTTCCAGTATTTATTGTTTTGTGTGTGTCTATGTTTAAAAAAATATCTTGGTGTGTGCATTACAAGTTGCACGACTACAACTAGTTGTCTTTTCTATAGTTTTCCACTGATTCAGGACTACTTTTAGGCTGTTTTATTAGTGCTGTTAAATGCTTATAAACAAGAGAAATGGACGTGTTAAACCGCCCTTCAATTTACAGCCATACACAGGATATAAATTAAATTTACTGCTTTAATGCTTTTTTAGGCTACACTGATAATGATAAAAACAAATCGGCACAATAAATGTGCAAAATAATAAACCTGTGTCATATTACGCTATTTAAAGATGTACCAATTCTTAAAATGCACTCATGTGGATGAACTGATGGAGGTGGCTCAGCTGAGAGCCCACAGCAAGGAAGCTCATGTCCATCATCAGAGCCCTCCTTGACTGCTCAATGACTAGCTTTATCTGAATGGTGGATGCTATGCTCGGAAGGTTTTTTCCAGGTTGAAAACGAACACCATGAAACACCATGGTCAACTTGGTCAAAGTCTGAGTTGGCCTGAATCAACCTGAATCAGCCTTATTCAAATCTAAACTTGCTGAGTGGAACTATATAGTGACTTGCAATCCATGGCTCTGAATGCACTCATTTGCACAGCACTGGTCATGATTGAATTCACTATGCCCCAGTGCAAGGATCTGATTTTATTTAGCTTTAAAGGACAAAAAAAAAAAACTATAGGAGCTGGCAGGATTGGTCAGAATGGGATACATTACATGCTACATCTACATCCCTGAGTCAGATATTCATGACATATTATTACATATTGTGTAAAATGGTGGTTCGCACGTTTGTCTCACACCTCCAGCGTAAGGGGCTCGAATCCCGCCTCTGCCCTGTGTGCCGCACAGTTTGCACAGTTCTCCCCATGCTTCAGGAGTTTCCTCCAGGTACTCTGGTTTCCTCCCCGAGTCGAAAGACATGTGTTGTAGCTGAATTATACATAGTGTGTGAATGGGAGTGTGAGTGTGTGTTCAATTGTTCCCTGCGATGGGCTGGCCCCACGTCCTGGGTGTCCCCCACCTTGTGCCCCGAGTCCCCTGAGAAAGGCTCTAGGTGGTACAGAGGATGGATGGATGGATGGATATTATTACAAACTGCAGTGATAGTTGCAGTATGTCTTATATGTTAAGCTTATTTACTGTATATACAAGGCTAATTCTAGAGCACAAAATGTCAAAGAGGCACAGATGGTGTCTTTGCAATCCAAATGACTATTCTATGTTCTGTGTCCATTCCTGTTATATAAGCAGCATGTAAACAGCAACTGAGTGACATTTGTGTGCCTTATGATCTGCTTTGATTGACTATTCAGCTGCTATAAGTGTATTTAGTCACAGCATGCAAACACTTAATGAGACATAAACTGCATGACAGCTCCTTCATGCTCTCTCTCTCTCTCTCTCTCTCTTGGTCTAATTACTGCCTCAGAACACTTGGCTGACTTTGCCTTGTTGCAAAAGGACATTTAGCTGGCACGGAATGATCTTAGCTTAAAACTCCACAAATGGTTGGCTAGTAAACCCATGGCATTGTGCCATATGTCTCTGATATTTCAGTAGCCACATCGTATTAGAAATTAGATTTAAGGCAGCTATCTCATACCCAGACACAATGATCACATCCCGCATCCTGTTTTAGCCCCATAGTAGCCGCAGTCTTATCATACCAATGGGAGTTGAAGAAGCAAAAGTTGCCTGTGGGTTTGGAAAGGCCTGCCTGAACAACTCACATTGGATCATTTTTTCATCTTCGTGTTTACAGACAACACGCCAGAAACAGGCAGGCCAAACAGAAAGTGAGCCTCTAAGGGAATAGCTAGTGCAGCCTACAGTACACTGTGAAACACCCAAACTAAGCCTTTCATCTTCTTTCCAATACTATCCATCCCCAATTGATCCACCAAGCACAGATTTTATCTGATGAATTTCTTAAAATTAACACAAATACTATAAAATTGAGACGATATTAGTACCTATAAGGAGTACATCATACAATTCCACAATTATGAAAAGTACCCCAGTCACAGAAATGCCCAGTTCATTCATTCTTGGGGTTGTCAAGAGTTGTCAAGAACTGGACTATTTGACCTTCAAAACAAGTAGCATTTTTCCTTGTCCTTCCTGAGAGCAACCTTAAAATGTGCAGTGCTTCAAATATTAATTGTATGGGTGCCAATTTTGAAAAAGTGCAAACATTGTTTAACTAATATTGTGCTATAAGACTTTACATTGGCCACATATGATTAAGCTCATGTCAGCCTAAACTTAAGCTGGGTTTAAACTACACGTTTTTTGCCTGATTTTGAAGTTGAAGACACATGATGTGCACTGGAGGCTGATTTAGTGCCATTAGACCCAAAGACAGCCGACGACAATGTTCTGTTAGTGTCACAAATTTTTGGTTAAATCTCCGAGTGCGAGCACTGCTATGATGCTAAAAGCCACCAGTAGGAGGATGGCATTGGTTGACACAAAACTCACAATATAGCTACAAATATGGTAGTGGCAATGGTGAAACATAAACAAAATATGCTAATGAAGAGAAAACTATTCTTATTACCAGGATTGTGCTGATTGATGATGTAAGCAGAATATAGTGATTTTCTTTTAATAGCTTGTCTGTCCTTAGAGATCTTCATTGTATAATCTGACATGGAGAACACATTACCGAGCATCTTTTACAGAATTCATCCAGATTTTATTGGGATCATCTCATACAGTGTGGCAAGTAATATTTGTTAAAAAAAATAAATAAATAAATAAAAAATAGAGATTGCTTTAAAGATTAAAAAAATTTGATTAAAACATAGTTGCCTAAAACAAAGCACCATAAAAGGAGGGTTTTTTTTTCCTTTTCAAGTAAACATTTCAAATAGAATTTACCATTGCTATTATTATTTTTATTTATTTATTTATTTATTTATTTATTTATTTATTTATTTATTTATTATTTTGCAGGCATTCAGAATGCAAGCCATCTGTTGAATGGGTCTGGTGTCATGGATATCCTGGAGGCTACTCTGGACTACAACTCCCAGGAGCCACTGCACTACATCATGGTCACATGACTACCTGCACCTGAATTACATTCTAATGAGCACTATATATATATATATATATATATATATATATATATATATATATATATATAGCCACAGTTTGCACTGCACTTTTGTCTTGCTTTAGTTGTCTAATCATGCCATTGTTTCTGATCTGGTCTTCATGTTATGTTTGTACACTGCCCTAGTGTTTTGTCACATGTTCATTTCTTCTTTTGTGTTTGTTTTGATATTTATTAAACCTTTATCTGCACTTGCATCCATTTCCGCCTCTAAATTGTGACAGAACGCAAGAGCTCAACATGGATGCAGTCCAAGAGGCCCTTTATGAAAGAGAAAGCTGAGGTGGGACGTCGCTCAGCCATCCTGATTGGCTGAGGAAGCCTGACGTCGCTCCTTTTCTGTGCTTTGTACTGTATTTTGCTCACCTTTCCTGCTCCACAGAGGACATCACTCCCCCCTCTGGCCTCACAGAGAACTTCACTCCTCCTTCTGGCCTCGCAGAGAACTTTGCTCCCCCCTTGGACGGAGAGCGTCACCCCACCCTAGCTTCATGGGAACCATCGCTTCCCCCTCAGGCTCCGCCTTGAGATTCCTCCCACTACCTGTGCAGTAGCCATCGCTCTGCATTCAAACCAGGCTGGGGATATCATGTCATCTCTCTACAGTGCAGAAAAGACCGCCCCACACCTGAACCTGAGAGCATGCCCAGTTCCAGTCTGAGGTCAGATAGACTGCCTCCCAAACCCTATTCCTGTCTGGCATTGACATCATGACCAACAACATTATGCTTGCACCTGAGTCTGCTGACATGGCCAACCAAGTTCTGCTCATGCCTGAGTCTGCTGACACAGCTTATCAAGTTCAGCCATCCTCTTCCGCTGAGGACATCGCTCTTCCTTCTAGCCCTACTGAAGCTGATTACCCAGCTAACCACGCCTGGGTGCTCTCTAGTGAGCCTGCCCCAACCTCATGCCTGCCCCTCAGCTCCTTCAGGAGCCTGCTATCTGATGGACAATGCCGATGCCAAACCTGAGACATAAGGGGCTGTGAAGACATGGACCAGGACCGCCGGGGGAGGGCGTATATAAATATATATATATATATATATATATATATATATATATATATATATATATATATATATATATATATATATATATATATCCCCACAATTTGCACTGCATTTTTGTCTTGCTTTAATTTTCTAATTGTTCTAATTGTTTTGCCATGTGTTCAGAGCTTTTTTGTGTTTGTTTTGATATTTATTAAACCTTTTATCTGCACTTACATCCATTTCCACGTCTAAATCATCTGGATTATACCATTATAGACAGCTTTCATTATCTATATTTATTTTCACTGGTTAAGAATTTTTTCTTTATCCTATAATGAACCATTTATATCTTGATGGGCATGGTCTCTCCCAGGAAGACCCCACCCCCATCCACAGGGACCAAGGGCTCACTGAATGGTTTGATGAGGATGAAAATGATAAATAATATGCCGTAGACTTTGCACTCACCAGGTTTCAACCCAATTAAACACCTATAGGAGATTTTGGAGAAAAGTGTTAGACAGCATTCTCCACCTCTGTCATCAGAACACCAATTAAAGGAATAGCTTTTGGAAGAATATTGTTCATGCTTCCATAAACGAAGATGCAATGAAGCTCTTTTAGTGGCTCATGGTGGCCCAACACCTTTTATATGACACTAATTTGTTTTTTCTTTTACGTTAACATGGACCGAGGTCCATTAGGACCAAGCCTAATTACTAATTGGCAACAATAAGACTAATTATGCCCTTGTATTATCTAAAATGTCACAGACTCTGTGATTATAACATATAAAGATGTTAAGGTTTCTATGTCTGATGAGGGACAGCAATAGTTCTCAGGAAAATAATGAAATCAGAGGCTATGAGGCAACATGGCATTTTAGCATTTGCCATATCAGCTCTGAATATTAATATATCCTCAGGGAGACATGAGACGAAAATGAAGTACACATTTTACACATTTTTCCCACTTTCAATTCCCTAATGAAGGCTATAAATAGAAAAACCTTATGACTTATTTACGCATTCATGAGGTACAGCCCAAAATGATAAATATTAAGCATGCCTGGTCAAAGCTTTCACTTATAAATTATGTAAGAATCAAAATGCAAAACAGTATGTAGACAGTGTGTTTTGGCATTTTGACAGGAAACCCATTAGCGACACTCACATTCTGAATTTATTTGACTACAGGCTACCCGAGATTGCCTGTACAGTATCTTCAGGTGTAGAGCATGTCTCTACAGAATATATCCTGTAGGTTCAATAATCATTTGTCTGTTATTATGCCAGTGACCTACATCCTGACAAGAGCAATTTGCAGATAGATAAATAACATTTTCTGGGGAACAAAAATGTCAAATACTGGATAGCATAAGATCTAACATCATCTAGTTTGCTTATCTACCTGGGGTCTGTGAAGTGTAGTCAAGGGATAGCTAATGTATCCTTCATACATTGATTTTTGGCGCTAAATCTCTTTAGTTACTGAAGTATTACCACACCATAAAAAATAACTTGTTTTTTCTTCTTCTTCCTGTTGCTCAGAGCTTAGCATAGCTACACTATCAGAGCAAATTGGCCTGCTAGGTATCAACTAGATCATTAGGCAGCAAAAAAGTATAATAATAAAAAAGTAATCATAATAATAAAGATATACAGAACACAAAAATGTTTAGATATAAAACTTATATTTATTTTTTTTATCGGATACAAAGTACATTTATAAAAATGTATGTAAAGTAAAGGTTAAATATATTTTACACACAGGTTAAGTACCCTTAAAATAAATAAATGACTGAAATAAATACCATTTTAAAACAGCATTTAACTTGAGCAACCAAGTATACAGTAATACAATTTATCTCAAAACGTAATCAGTAATGTTACAATTTGTGCGTTCCTGTATGAATCAGTTTAACATTTCATGGTTGAAACGCCCTTCCATTATACATTATGGAAAAAAGTGTCACAACATTCGCTCAACCCTGTTACCTGAACACATTCACACCTGTGGGATATTTGGAATTTTCCTCAACAGGAAGTTGCTTCATCCATATTTCTTGATGATCCTGGGGAAGAATAAAAGTATGTACTCTCGTTATTTTTTTATTTTTTTTATTTTCAATGATATTGAGAGATTGGATCTCTTTGAACGTGTAACACTGTTACCCAAACTATAGATTAAAAGTAGATTATTACGTAAAAATTCAGTTTAAGAATTAATGTAAAAGTGTAGCAAAGAAACCTTGTAAAAAAAAATAATAATTGAACTGAAATGGGTTCAGATATTTTCTGATTGGTTAAATGCATGTTTTTTTAACTTCAATGTTGGGAAAATGAAGAGGAAATTCAGACAGAGGGTGCGTGCACTGTAGGAAAACTCAACGAACTCTAATAAACACTATAAAGCCCAGTGCCATCTGTGGATTGAATCGCACATTCCAAGTTTAATAAGTAATCCACAACATAAGGAATCCTTTTGGAAACTGGAGAAGAAGTTGGTTAGGCTATTTAAGACTTGTTTGCCTGTAAACTCTCAATTACAGTCTATGGACTGAGTCTGAAGTGCAATCAGATGTGCTCTGTTTGTAATGGCATAGTGGTGCGTGTAAGATGGGTCGAGGACTTTTAAGTTCGCTTGTGCGTTTGAAGTCATCGAAGTTTGATTGAGAACAGTAGGATTTGGAATAAATGAGGGCTTTGGAAACTTGCCAAACATCAAAGTTACAGCACTGTGTTAAGCTGCAAAAGATGCACAATAGCCGCAGTGCATGCTGAAAAATTGGCAAATCAAAGCCCTGTGTGCACATAGTGAACATATGGAGTCGAGTGGGGTTTGGCACAGAACAGGCAGGGTGACCCACTTTTTTTTTTTTTTTTTTTTTGCTCTGGACAGCATGAGCCATCATAGTCCTGTCAAAAACACAGTCCAAAATTCGAGGGCATGATGTAAGCACGGTACAATGTTTGAAGCAAATGGCCAAATTAAGGAGGGGTTAAAATTGAGCTGCTCTAAAGCAGATTACTTTCAGCAATCACAAATATACAGAAGATCATAAATAAGTGGAGTTACTCTTATCATCTTGAAACTGATTCTTTTTCTATAACAGCACACCTTGAAGTGCTCTTTATTGAGCACTATAACAACACACCTTCTATAACAACACACCTTTATTGCTCTTTTACCACAACGTTTTACCAACAGTTTGGTCATTAGTCTTACTTATTGTTATTGTCCAGGTTCAAACGTATTTCTGAAATGACTTCACCCCCAAACAAGTACTTTCATTTAGAATTTAGGACAAGCAGTGAGGAGACTGGCCTGTTTCAGAAAAACTAGTTCAGAAGATGCCAAGAGTTTGCAAAGATTGAAGATCGTTCGTCTTCAGTAGTCGCTTTATCCTGGTCAAGGATCTCTAGACCATACTGAGAACACAGGATGTGAGGTATGAGTACATCCTGGATGGGACGCCTATCCATTTCAGAGCCCCATGCATACACAGTTCCCCATGTTGGGGCAATTTAGAGTCACCAGTCCACCTACTGGAATGTTTTTGGAGGTGGGAGGAAACTGGTGAACCTGGAGGAAAACCACATTGACATTGGGACCATAGAGCTCTCTCCCTCAACACGCCACCCAATAATATTTTAAAATATAACTTATTTCTTAATCACTGCATGGTTTCATATGTGAACATGCCATTATTATTATTCTAAATCCCTTCTATGAGCAGGTAGACTATGTCCAAACTTTTCACTTACACTGTAAATCATACTAGTTCAGAAATTCAGATTTCAAATTATAATGTACAAGCTGTAGAGGAGCAAAGATTAAAAACATCTGCTCGGTATTTTCAGTAAAAGAAAGAGAGAATGGATTCTTTGTCAGCACAGTTTGATTGGGGACAGTTTCTCTGGATCATGTCTCCACTGGTTGGGTTTGCTGAGGAGTCTCTTTTCGCAATTCTACACCACTTCACCTTTAGTTAAGTAAGAACATCAGCATCATAGCTTGGAAGCACCTCCTTTTCCCTGGGAATACTGGATATTTGACTTTTGCCCTAATTGTTATAGAGTAAAATCTCCAAAAAAAAAAAAAAAAAAAAAAAAGGCTATATAAAAAGGCTAATCTTACTTACAGATTCAAAACAAAGAAAAACATTGGCAAAAAAAATGTACACTTATTTTTAACACCAAAAAAAAGAAAGAATTTGATTTAACGTGACGTGCGTACAATTGAAATATATAAACATTATATTCAAATCAGCTTCCGAGCTCCATATTCCAATAGATCGCTAAGCTAAAAGACCTAGCGACTCATAAGTTCATGATAAAGCCCTTCATATCTGGTAAGCAGTGAAAACAAAACAGTAAGTCAAATATACTGATGTTTTAGACGGCGTTCTTCATCCTTTCTCTGATTGTAAAGCGCTAGCGTAAGGATCACCGATCAGAAGAACCTGATTGACAGAAGACAAATCGCTACATTTTCTGTGATTGATGTCTTGACTTTGCAAGTGCTGAACATCTGAATAGAACATTTCTTGCTTTGAGTAATGCATAAATTAGGTCTTGTTTGGAATTCTTACCTAAACAGGGTGCAAGTAAGTCACGATTTTAAGAAGTGCACAGACTAGCTGGTAGCTCTAGCTGATGAAATCTGAATCTCACTACACTTACACAGTGATCACGTACTGACATTTTCAGTCTGTATATTTGCCCTGAGCAGCTGTCCTGATGTGCCTGCGTTACATCACCCAAGCCGTTCTGTGCCCTTTGTCGCGAGGACAGGAGCAGTTTCACTACTTCGCAACACCGGAGCTCTGAGCAACCAAGCAGTGACGGCAAACCAGGAGAGAAAGTGGCGTCGCATTGTGATCTCCTCCTCCTCCTCCTCCTCCTCCCCTCCCACGCTCTTCTCCCGATCTCTACTGCAGACGGATAACAGCGCAGCAACAGACGGGCAGCTGAGGACACGGAGGAGACTGGATTACAGGGAAGAACTTCAGAGATGAGGGCACGTTTTCTACCTAGGCACTTTGCAGGCTATTATGTCTGGTGTGTAAATCTAACTCTGTCTCGTGTTCTCGTTCTGGCTTCACCGTTCTCGTTCAGTCGCTGAGCCAAGACATGAAGGAGACTGATTTAGGTCAGCATGTCTGGCTGGCTGAGCGCTCTGCTCTGCACTCTCTCAGTGGCAGCTTCCTTCGGCTGACTTTTTGGGTTCATCTCGATGTAACACGCTGAGGTTCACATGAAGACAAAGCAAACTAGAACCAGAAGCAGGACCGGCCCATGCACACAGGCCCGGCTAAACCAGTCGCAAAAAAAAGGCGAGAAGTTCTTCTATGACTCCGGCATCCTCTCTTTGTCCAAATGAAGCTTTCGTTGCCTTACAGGTCTCCCAAAAAAATGTCCAAATTCTTTGTTCCTCCTCCAAGATGGAGTGTAATTCCTACGAGTTTACGAGTGTCGTTTTGCTCCACCGTCCCAGTTCTCAGCCTTTCCACAAGGAGAAAATTAGCCCATTTCGATGGAGAACGGAGAGGAGCAGAGCTTTGGGAGAAAAATGTGCGAGTCGCAGCAGTACGCTCCTCTGCCTGCTCTGTCTGCAGTCGTCTGCTTGTGCCGCACTGCGTCTGTGAGAAGGAAGGGGGAAAAAACTCAGCGTCTCGGCACACTCGTGAAAAACCAGCTCCGTGACACAGCAATCAGCTGACCCGCTTTGTCATCGTTATCGGTCCACGCAAACCAAAAGGGGGATGCTGGGAAGTTTTTGGGGTGTGGCGCCACCTGACTACGCCCTCTCGCTTTTTTCCCCCATAACAGTTAGAATGGTGATGTTTGAATGTCGCTGTTTATGTCTTTGTTTCCCCTCTTTTCTTCCCACTTTTTATGCTTATCACTCTCTTTCTCACTTTAAAGTTAAGCTTTTTCCACAGAATATACTACTGACCTGTATTCTGAGCCTCCTCTGTGTGAGAAAGGGGAAATGCATCCTCCAAACCTTATATCGGAGGGGTTTTTTTTCACATCTGGATGTGCACATCTGCATTCCGGACATTCAGGTCAATCATTCATCCACTTAGTGCAGCACTCTTTCTACAGCAAGGATGGATGAAATTGCATCTTAAGGCAGAAAAGCCTTGAAGGACAGACAAATAAAATCTTTAGAAAATGATTCCTCTGGTTTCCGTTCATAATTTCTACCATACTTATTTCATATCCTCTCTGTTTTGCTATCTTTTTCTCCTCTTCTGTTTGCCTTCTTTTTGTCTACCTACTTTTTTTCACTGCTCTCTCTCGAGACAAGGCAAAGCCTTAAAATCTTCCTGCTGCAGATTGACTGATGTGATACACAACCACATCTTCAGATGCTGAACAAAGCAAACACGATGCTCGGAACAAAAGAGAAAAGTGTTAAACATGCGGCACGAGTAATCACAATCCTCTAAGAGCTGTAATTTCAAAGCATCATTTCCTGTTGAGGCTATTTCCAGTGCCGCTGCCATTTCATTTTCCATTACATTGCTGATACTGTTGATTACTTTTCCTTCCTCGTTCTGTTCTTAAGCCAGGTTTACAGCAACACACCCTGACTCTTTAAGCATACTGGCAAGATTTACCTTTTCCCTCAGTTATGTTCTAAACCAGAACATATGGTTTAAAGTCTCCTGATTATGTGGTTTAAATATACTAGTATGATGCCAGATGACCAAACGCAACTTACTAGGAAACTATATAGGCTTAACTTAAAATCATCCAAATATACATCAAGGGACTAAATTCAAGTGATGTTTGTGTATACATTGAAAGGTTATCCATTATTCATGGACAAAATTTGGATTCGTAATTCTAGACAGACTTAAATATGTGATGTGGAAGTGAAAAATAATATAAAATAAAGTTTCCAGGGAAAGAAAAAAACAAAAAAAAATATATCCTATATATGCAATATATCCTAATGTACAGTATGTATACTGTATATATAGCCTAAGCTATAGGCTATATATTACACTGCCTGTGTATATTACCATAAATAGATCATACTGTTCCAAAATATATGAGATGATATATATATATATATATATATATATATATATATATATATATATATATATATATATATATATATATATATATATATATATATTTAAAAAATATGTATACATATATTTTTTAATATTGTTTGTTGTTTGCTTTATGTAAATCACAATGTGCAGGTTATAATAAACTAAATATTGTTGATTAAAACACAAGTAATATTTTTTTTTAAATATTCCCAAAGTGTTTTATTTTGTTTATCTCTTATTCATTTGACGGAACCAAAGTTGAGTCTTAGACAATCCTGGGGGGCAAACACATCATTTTCTAATCATTAGCATAAAATCTAGGACATTGAAGCAAAAGTCCTATGTTGAAGGAACTGAACGATCCATACTGTATATCGTTGTTCTGTCTTCAGGAACAGCAGATATATTATTGTGTAATAATTCTTATAAAATGCTCAGAGTATATTGTTAATTAACAACCAATACCTCAAAAGCACCAATCACGGATCAAAAGTAATGCGTCTGGGATCATTCTGGGCAAAAATGAGGCACCATTTTTAAATGTAAAGCTGTCAAAACAAAATGAGTGCCTCTTACGAGGACGTCGGTCTACCAAAAAAACTGCCAGATGATATATGCCAAATATATATATATATATATATATATATATATATATATATATATATATATATATATATATATATATATATATATAAAACACCACAGAGGTGGTGATGGCATTTATATTGTGCATGGTGGAAATTATCAAAGAAGTGAGGAAGTTATGAAGGAAATCAAATGTTGTATAAAACATACACAGCAAGCTTCATGGGAAACTTTAACCAAAGTTAAAATAGACCAACGTGTTAATGAATAAACTTAAAATTGACATTACAAATTAATCTTGGATGTCAATTGTTAATAGAGATTAATATGCAAGTCATTCAGGGTGGATTTTTCCTTTAAAAGAAGAAGGTATCTGTCATATCACGGCAGCGAGATTAAGTTTTAACTGGCAATGCCATTTTTTATCGGGAAGAATGCCAGACCTCTAGCTACAGTCATTGTTAGTCATTGTAAACAGCACATTTGATATATTGTGTGAAATTATCCCATTTGCTGCGTACCTGAAATGAAGTGTTGTCATTATGCAGCCTGTAGATCTGCAAGCTTTCGGCACTAGTGAGAATTCAAAAAACAAAAAACAAGATCGTCTGTGGGCATTGCTCCTGATTTATCACCGAGCGGAGAAGTGCACCTTGGGGAGAGATAAGCGATCAGCCATTGGCTCCTGAACTTCTGTCCTTACATCTGTCCTCTGCTCACAGGGGAACACAAACTGCTGAGCTGAACAAATGGACGCCCCTGGCAAACTAAGTGAGGTTTGAGTGACCTTCTGAGTGAAGTGAGAGCCAGAAAACTTCTGTTTTGAAGGAGGAAATGGAAAGTCCTCTCTTGAGTGCTTGGAAAAACTTGATTTGAAAGAGACCTTGGGCTTAGATGACATGTGGCAGCAGTGCAATGAATAAAATCATGCAGATACATGGCAAGAGCTACAGATAATGCTCATACATGAGGAATGGTGGTGGTGGTGGTGGGGGGGGCGGGGGGTGATCTCAGCGACTTTGAACTTGGCATGGTTGCTGATGCTCATACGCAACAGTCTCTAGAATTTACACAGAATTGTGTGAAAAACAAGTTCTGCAGACAGAAACACCTTGTTGATTAGAGCGGTCAGAGGAGAATGGCCAGACTGTAATTCAGATACAACCATGGTGAACAGAAAATCAGCTCAGAACATGGCCAATTACTGCTCACTGGAGGTTTTTTGTTTTTCATATCATTCTATGCAAAGTCTAAAGACCGCTGTGGAGCCCAAATTGCACCAACAACGATGACACGTGATTGGCTGATTGGATAATTGCATGAAATTGTTTAAATTGGGATTTAATGATAGCTTGTTAGCCAATATTGGTGTGTAAATAGTTCAGAGTAAACAGACTGTAGAAATTGTCAAGTAAATTGCTTTCAACAAATACTATTGTTCTTTGAAAAACAATTTTTGGTTGGTAAAGTGGTGTATAATCATGTGAGTGGTAAGTTTTTAAAATAAATAAATAAATTATATATATATATATATATATATATATATATATATATATATATATATATATATATATATATATATATATATACACATACCTATTATTATTATTATTATTATTATTATTATTATTATTATTATTTACCAAGAAATACCTACTAAGATTAATTTAGACCTCAGTATCACTAGAGCTTCTCCAGTTCAGTTTAACAGCCTCACTGGAAAAGGTTGAGGGTAAAGCACATGCATATACGCACACACATGTATATATTCACACAAAAGACCCATTGTACTGGTGAAAGGTTGGTAATATTAGACAGGTATTGAGGAAGCCAGTGTAGATTAGAGTAAAAGGTTACAATGCATCACTTTACCAGACCGTGTCCTGCAAAAACGCACAGTACTGAATGCTTACTGAATTACTGTGAAATGCTGTGTCTAAATGATCTAGCCACCCTATGCAAATGAGCTCTTTACGCTTCATGCAATATGAAAAAGGACAAGAAGAGACAAAGAGCAAGAACAACATGAAGGAAGACATTCAGAGGTTTTCTCCACAAGGTTGGAGGCATTTTCATGCAGTCACACTTATAGTGTTTGGAGAGGGAACAGCGAGGGTTGCTACGGTAACGCAGGCCAAGCAGGAGAAGTATATTGTGGATAACGCTGTAATAAAATGCACTGGATGATCAACCCTGGTGTAGGTGAAACATATGAATTCCTCATAAGTGCAGGATATACTGTAATTGGGCCAGGTGATAGAACAATAGGTCAATTTTACACTTAATTGAACTTTATTTAGCTTATTTAAGGACAAGAGTAACCCAGGGTCATGCCAACTGTACACAACTCTCAGTTTCTGTGTAAATACAGCAATAATTGTCAGTTTAATAATTGTCAATTGCCATTTTTTAAAAAGCAGCTTAAAACATCTATTTAATTTAGCTTTTCTCTAGTTTTATATTTGTTGTATATAAATTATATTATTATTCGAATCTCAACTCTGCCTTGTGTGCGTGGAGCTTGTATGTTCTCCCTGTGCTTCGTGGGTTTCCTCCAGGCACTCCGGTTTCCTCCTCCAGTCCAAAGATATGCATTATAGGCTGATTGGCATGTCCAAATTGTCCATCATATGTGAATGTGTGTGTGAGTGTGTATGCCCTGTAATGGATTGGCACCCCGTCCAGGGTGTCCCCTGCCTTGTGCCTCAAGTCCCCTGTGATAGGCTCCAGGCTCCCTACGACTCTTTGTAGGATAAGCAGTACAGAAAATGGATGGAAAAAAGACAAATATCAATTTATTAATAAAAACGACTTGATTTATAATTATTCAATAGTCTTATTTTATATTATATCTAACTGTTGTTGTTATAATTGTTATGTACTGTATATATTTAAATAAATAAATGAATAACACTTATTTGCATTAAATATTTAATTGTAATATTTCAATGTTTTTGTTTATCTGAGCTCAAATTTCCTGCTTTACCTGCCTTAGCTTTTTTCAAGGTTAATTTTCTTTTTCTATTACATTTTTTTCTCTATAATAATAATAATAATAATAATTATTATTATTATTATTATTATTATTATTATTATTATTATTATTTGTCTTCAGATTCAGTCTGGTACTTCTCATGCAGTCAGCAGAATAAAAAAGAAAATCGATTAATTCCTCCGCACAGGACTAACCTGACTGGATTTTATGCAACTGCTGAGGTTGTAAAATGTTTGTTGACAGTGCTTTAGGGCAAGCAGCTGCCTGGGTGCTTAACGCACAGGACAAAATAGATGTTTCTTAGCCGTTTGAAAACTTGCTGAAGGTAATTTGGCAAATATGTTAACAGGGTGCCTTGAGGAGATGTTTGGAAAGCTAACACACTGAAACAGTTTTGTCAGTGTAGTTTTGTTTTAACAAGGATATTGGAAGCACCGGGTTGCGCACCAAAATGGACTTATAATGTGATGTTGAAAATGTGAAATTTTCAGATGCTTGGTGGGATAAGGATAGAGTGTTGCAGAACAGCTAAATGCTGTATCGTAATGATGTCCTTAAGGGACAGTCACAAATGTTGCTCGCCAAAATTAGGTGCCAGATACTGGACAAATCTTTATCTTGTAGGCACATATTGCCACTAAGAAACCATTTTATTTTTTTTTTATAAAAGACAGAGAAGCAACACTGAGGAAAATTAAATACTGCAATAGCCAGTGGCAGAAAGTCTTATGGATTTGAAATGTGAGATTTTTCATTCACAGAGGTGTTAGTGTGTCAGAAGGTGAGCTAGAGAGGCACATGATGATGCCTTTTTGCTGGTTTCTGTGTCATGCTCTTGGGTATATTTTAACAAATGTTGTAGGGGATCTGGTCAAAATCAAGAGAATGATGAATGCTGAGTAAGATAAACAGATTTACGGTCATCACTCTGTATCTTTGGGGAAATTGGCTTACTGGTAATATCAAACACCAAACACAATGCAAACATGTGCAGAGTGGAAATCTAATAAGACATATACAATAATTGGACAATGATGGGACTCTAAGTGACCTAACCCATTTGCACAGTATATACCATGTATTGTATTATGTTTCACTCTATTGTACAGGTCATCACAGCTTCAGGATCCCCTGGAGCCGAGGGTGCTGTTTGTGTAGAGTTTCCACTGTTCTTCCCAGGTTTCCTTCAGGTTCTCCAGCTTCCTTTCACCTCCCGAAATCATGCAGATGTTTTGACAACTCTAAATTGCCCCTAGGTGTGAATGTGTGCCCCGTGATGGACTGCTGTCCCATCCTGGCTGTATTCCAGCCCCACACCCATTGTTCCTGCTATAAGCTCTGAGTCCACCACGACCCTGATCAGGATAAAGCGCTTACTGAAGATGAATGAATGTATTGTAATTGTGTAGCCTTGCATGTAATGGTCTCATGTTGTGATAGCTGCTATTCTGGTACTATGTTTAATTTCTGGGTGGAAAAGGTGGTTCTTAAAGTTCAATTATATACCTTGAATGAGCTTTAAAGCTACTACTTTTACATTCCATGTAACTGAACATATATCCTTGAAGCTCCCAGTTACAAGTTTAAGGCAAACTCTTTGGAGACAGGGATACATTTATTGTAAAGTTTTATGAACATAAATCAATTATACATAATGTTAAAACCATTATATAAATATATAGTAATAATAATTTTGCTGTAATCTGCAACTTTCCACCCACAGCAGCACATTAGGTCCAAACGGACCTTATTTAAAGGCTGCCTTTTTTTTCTTTCTTTTTTTTTAATTACTGATGTTTGGATTTGATTCAAATATCTGTGATAACAAAGGGTTTCACAGTACCCCTCTTTGAGGAATGCTGCTTTAAGGGTTTTTTTTGTTGTTTTTTCATAAATGTATTTGTGCACTTACATTTGTCTAAGTGTTTACAGAATTATGTCTATCTTTTAATATTTTCAGTGCTTTATTTCGGAAACACTTAGGCAAAAGCACTGGCTTAGAGATGCCATTTTTAAAGCAGGTGAAGAAAGAATTGATTATATTTCTGCACTGATTTTAAACCGGTTTACTGCGCCTGATGGATTTAAGAAAACACTCTCCTCTAACTGCATTACGTAATGCATATTCACATAGGTCTATATGTTCTCTGCCCCCCCCTTCTCTCTCTCTCTCTCTCTCTCTCTCTCTCTCTCTCAGATTGAACCATGTTGCTATAGGCTCTTTGAATGAGCCTTCATTGGCTCTACTGCGACATCTAGTGGAGGAAATTGCATTTTTGAATCTAGTCCAGAAGACTAATAACCTAGAGTTAAGTACTTCTTCTAGATTTTGTAGTTCATCACGGTCAGGTGATGTTGTCTAAAGTGATAGGCTATAACTAACTCTGGTTCTAAATCATACTGCATACTGCTTAATAGTACCATAAATAGTCTAGGGCTATGTCTAAATAACATTTCACACATGGGCTACAGTGTTTAGTTTGATGGTTTACGTATTATTTTAAGTTAGTTCGCCTTTTTTCAGGGGCGTTAACCTGACATTAGGCTAGTTATGTTATTAGTTATGTTTGGCGTGCACGTGTCTTCTCCTCCAGAGTATGAAACGAGCACGTGGAAGTAAAACATAAACATTACTCTGATAATAATAATAATAATAATAATAATAATAATAATAATAATAATAATAATAATAAAATACTCAGAAGTAACCAGAAATAGCCTAAAATATAATAATAATAATAATATAAAAAAATAAGGAAAGGTAGATTCTTAGATAGATTCCAATAAAATGTTTAATTAAAGTGTAATACTCAATAGTTAAAACGTTAGAAAACAGCCTAAACAATTACAAATATTAACAATTAATTATTAACAATAATTAATAAAATAAATAAAAGTGTTAATGAGTTAAAAGAAGGAGCTGACATGACCTAACAAACTGCTCATGCTCGTCTACCACACTTGTCGTTAAATTCCTGTCTTCTGATCCTGTCTTTGGAAGAAGAAAAAAAAAAGGAAAAAAACATGTACCTTTAAAACCAATTTTTGCAGTGTAGACAGGAATGAGGTCAGACATAAAGCTCCTCATTGCACGCGCCGATTATTATTAGATACTATATTCAGCCAATGGGAGTTAAAGGGCGTGGTTTAGGCCAAAGACAGGCTAGCGACAGCAGCGGATTGGCTGTTTTCCTCTCGCCTTGCCACTGTGGGGAGGATAAAGCTGAGCGGAGGCGCCGAGCTGAAAATCTTAAAGTTGTGATCGGTGAAAGAAAGATCCGGACTATGAAAGAGCGCAGTGGCTCAAACCTGCCGCATGGTGCTGAGACGAAGCATGCTGAAGAGTTTTCTCTCTTTCCAATAAAGTTATTATTTTTGCTTCTTAACCTGCTTTGCATTCAGAGCGGCTCTGGTCTCGTTTTCAGTCGCACTGGCAGCTGAGTGCTATCAGATTTTTTTTTTTTTTTTTTTTTTTTTTTAAATACAATTTTTGAAGACATTTCCGAAACTTCCCTATAATCTCCAAGGCGTTCAGAAACACGAGGAAAAGCAAGGCACTTGTAACTTTTTTTTTTCTTTTTTTGTCTCCACGCGATTTTACGCGCGCGCTCCACTGCGGTGTGGAAGAACGGACTGAGACTCGAACTGTAAAGTGATTTTATTTCACCAGAAGGATTTTAAGAGTTTTATTGAACGGTTATGGTGGCGAACAACCCAGACTTGCCGCCCATCGACTGTGCCGACTCCGGTGAGATGGAGGCGGACGCGGATGCCTCGCGGACCCCGGGCTCTCCGCACGCGACCGGGGATGTGGCGTGGTGCAAGACGCCCACCGGCCACATCAAGCGGCCTATGAATGCCTTCATGGTGTGGTCGCAGATCGAGCGGCGCAAGATCATGGAGCAGTCTCCCGACATGCACAACGCAGAGATCTCCAAGCGGCTGGGAAAGCGCTGGAAGCTCCTGCGAGACTGCGACAAGATCCCGTTCATCCGCGAGGCCGAGCGGCTCAGACTCAAACACATGGCAGACTATCCGGACTACAAGTACCGGCCGAGGAAGAAGGTCAAAACATCTGCTGGTGCATGCAAAGCTGGCGGGGAAAAGGGGGACAAGGGGGTCAGCGGTGGCGGGAAGTCATCATCCAAAAAAAGCCACGGCTCTAATAAATCTCCTGGCAGGACGCACAAGAAGTCTGGCTCTCTGGAAGCCGTCAGCGATGCGCTCTATAAACCGAGGGCAGCGTCTTCTGCCAAGCAGATACCAGACAAACCGGTGAAGCGCGCGCACTCCAGCTCAGAAAGCCTCGCCCCCTCCGCCGCCGTGCCCGCGAGCCCGACACTGAGCAGCTCGGCTGAGTGCGGAGAGCCTCCGAGCCTCTACGATGATGCAGGGACGCGCTTCAAACACGCCCGCGCCTCCTCTCCGACCCCGTCGGCCTCGCACTCCTCCTCTTCCTCCTCCTCGCACTCCTCGGATGAAGAGTTTGAAGACGACCCGCTGGACTTCGACCCCAGTCCCGGTGGCTTTAGCGGCGGATTCGGTAGCGACACGTGCCTGGACCGAGACTTGGACTTCGGTTTCGAGTCGGGCTCCGGCTCGCACTTCGAGTTCCCGGACTACTGCACGCCCGAGGTGAGCGAGATGATCTCGGGGGACTGGCTCGAGTCCACCATCTCCAACCTGGTGTTCACGTATTGAGCCCGGACATTTTAAGACTTTCCAGGCGTTGAGGAAGAAAGAAAATAACAAATCCCAAGCGTCCTGTGACGTCCTACGACGCGACGCGACAGAACGACGCGATTCCCACCTGTTTCATATTAAAACGCTGTGGGCTCTCACACGCAGATGATCAAACATAATTACAGAAAAGTAAAGACAACAACAAAACAAACTGGGGGGGGTTGCTCCTTGGTAGGAGGATGGAAGATGTTAGAAGTTGTTTGGGCGAGCAGGAAGAGCTCAGAAGTTGCACGGAGACGACTGGAGGCTGAGATTGGCGTCAAAGGGACATTTTTTTTATAATCGATAAGCTGATCGCTGATGGACTGAAAAGGTGAGCGATTCGATTCGAGTGACTGAACCGGGCTCCGAAATGAACTGAATCGCATGATGAGTACGGTTTTGCCAGTGAAGAGCGAGCCGTATCGGTTTTTAAGAAGAAAAACAAACATTAAAAAAAAACAAAACAAAACTATCACCAGCTTTTTTTCCCGTTAACGAGATGTCAGGTGTTTAAGCGCAACTCAGACGGTTCAGTTTTTTTTTTCTTTTTTTTTTTTTTTTTTTTTTCTTTTTTTTTCTTCCTTACACTACAGATCAGGACCAAAATTCGTCCGAGAAGCGTGTTATCTCTCTCTCTCTCTCTCTCTCTCTCTCTTGCTTTTTTTTTATTTGAACCTCTCCACCCTGTGAACCCCTCCTCCCTTCCTTTCTACCCCATTTGTGCTCAGAACAAACAGTTTTATACCAATATATTTATAATGCTCCAAATGTTTGTGTTTTGCATTTGCATTTTTTCCCCCTCCTTTTGTGTTTGTTTTCAAACGGAAAAATATATATATATAAAAATTGAACGCTAGTGTTATGATGTTGCTAACCAGCAGTCAGCATTCTTTAAAATGACATCATGCTAATTGGAGGCTGTTGGTTGCCATTCACTTTTAGCCACATTAGCATGTCTGGTAAAGCTCCTCTTTTTGTTTTTGTTTTTGTTTTTTACCCCCCTCTACTGTGCACCAGTATGTCTTGTTGTGTAGCCTCCAGATGCAACATGTACGTTTTTTCTCAAGGGCTAGAAACTGCATCGTGTCATTTAATGGACGGGAGACGAATCGTTGCTGTTATTTTCTACGTGTATTTTTGTACAATTAAGATTTTGTCTTGGAAACAAACAAACAAACAAACAAACAAACAAAAAAAAAAGCAAACAATCTGTTTACAGTGTCGATCCGCAGATTTCTTAAAGACACACTATCACACTTTCTCAACCAGCCATGCAAATGAGACTGTATGTAGCGGAAGCATCAGTGTCCTTATGGGAAATACTGTTTCCTTTTTTTGACGATTTCTTTGTGCTTTAATCAGTGAATCCGTCATTTTTTAGAAAAAAAAAAAAAAAAAAAAAAAAACCACTGGATGTAATTTGAACACGCTCTAAAATGCCTATATGATTTCATGAAGTAATGCTTTCACTCCTAAATGTTACAAGGATATTTAATCTTTTTCTACTTGTTGGCTAAATGTAGCTAATCGTTTTTAGTATGTTACGGCATGGCGACTAGCGTTTCGTATTTTGAAAAAAAAAAATTCAGGTTCACGTAGAGCTGTTGTGGTTAAGGCAAAAGGATCAACGTGAAGATTTTTTTTTTTCTTTCTTTTTTTTTTTTTTTAATGTACATTGATTGTATAATAAAGTAAAAAGACTGTGTGCTTGTGTGGCAAAGACCTGCCATACTTGGCACTTTGAACATATATCTTTATACGTCCCTATGTTTAAAGTTGTTGTTCATGACTTTTTTGGGATAAATAGGTCTATATACATTTTAATATTGTTTCATTTTGTGCAATATGCTGTGTACAATATTGTTTTGTCTTGCCATACCATATCACGTTTGAGTAGAGAATTCAAAGCCAGCCAATTGTGTCAAGTCACTGCCTGTCAGACCTCTGTACAAAAAGAAAAAGAACAAAAAAAAAAAAAAAAAAAAAAACTTTGTCTTTTTTTTCCAGAAGGAAATAAAATCAGCTGGAACTGAACTCCTCTTGCTTCTCTTACTTTAATGTATCTCTGTGTCCTCGCAAGAGCCTCATCTTATCTTCATTAGATAAATAAGCAGTATAACCACTTATCACACAGTCCTTAGCAAGCATGCACGTTTTATCACAGATATATATTTCACTTCATACAATCTGTCAATACATTAATTCAACCCACTTTGTTTATAAAAATGTCCCACATGTCAATCAGCACAATCATACGTCAATACTGTTCCTGATTGTGGTCAGGGGAAAGGGGTGTGGCCTGCTCCAGATCTACACTAACACTATTAAATCATTGATCCACTTGCGAAGCTCGGATGCAAATAAACACAACTGTCTTGAATGCATATAAGCATTATAATAAAAAATGAAATTAGCATTGATGGGTAATGATGCTCAAGTGAACCAGGCTGTTCAGGCCATGATTTCAGAATCAAACAGAATAGGATTTCACTTACAAGGAATTTTACCTGGTATTTGCATCATTAATACAGACGACGTGAAACAAGCAGTGAATTAGACAGGTGCAGGAAAAAGTAAAACAACAAAGCATAAAAAAATAAAATAAATGAATATCACTGGATACACTTGATTTTGTTCATACAATAAAGTCATAATTCAGCTCCAGTTAAGCTGTGAGCAGATCAGGTTGCGGTAGAGAAGCATAATAGCATTTCTAATTACCTTTGAGTCATCAGACAGGATCATTAGAGTTGGCAGGACAGGGTAATGGGCATATATTGTGAAAAGAAGATTCAGACAGTGTGTGTGGGGGTGTGGTGGGATGGGGGTTGGGGACATATGAGAGCGTCTCAAACCAGAGGCAAGTATATAAGAGGAGGCTGGGTGGTGTTTTTGGCCGTGTGACGTTGAAGGGAGATGTGTGTCTAAACATATTAATTCTTTCTCTGAGTGTTAGGATCAGGCATGAGGATGGTAATCAGGACGAAATTTAGATTTGAGACATGATGGCTACATTGTCCAAATTTGAACATGACGGGTATTTTGACATTCTGGGTGAAAAAGAATGGATAATAATAATAATAATAATAATAATAATAATAATAATAATAATAATAATAATTACCTCTAAAAAAACACTAGGTTAAAAACAACACAAATTGGCTGATTTTTAGCCTAACAGCTGGGTAGATTGGGTTGGGTTGTTAATTTTAACCCAGCAAAATTGTTTTGCTTTTCAACCCAAAGGATGGTTTCATTTTTACAAAAAACACTGGGTTAATTTTATTTCATAATGGGTTAACATTTTCAGGGTTATTTCTACGCTTTGAAAATGTTAAATATACCACATTATAAACAAATATATCAACATGGTGTCTCCTTTATTTATACACAAGATGGTGTTCAGAAATGTATTGCTAAAGCTGGTAAAGTGGTGTTTATGCATAGACTTTGAAGTAAATGACTCAAATAAGTCATATATTTAAGACAAAAACATCAGATTTTGATCAAAGGAGACATTTAAAACATCCAAAAAAAAACCTGAGTAACCAACTTATGATACAGTGGGCATTACAAACAAGTAACCCAAAGCTAACGAAGATAGCCGTGCATTTAATGTCATGTAAACTGTCATTATCACACAGTTTTGTTTTTTTCTAGTGTACAGTAATGGTTTTATGGATAAATATATAGATACAAATCTTGATTCTTCAAATAAATCTAACAGTCTGTCCGTGTGATAACCACTACCTTCACCTTAGGGGAATTCATACAGACCGTGCTGAGTTGATTTGACCCATGGAGCTGGGCTGAAGTGACGGGGTGGGGGAGGGGTGCATTGATTCAACTGTCAGTGAAAATGACTCAGCCACTAACACAGCAGTTGGGTTACACAAAACTACCCAAAATCTACCCAAGATTGAGAAAATAACCCAATTAAATGGCCCAAAAGGCTCAACCCAGCGTATGAGTAGAAAAAATAACTTAAGAATAATAAAAAAATAATTTATAGTGCAATAATAATAATGGACATATACATTAAATTACAACTACACTTTAATCTGATTCACTTCAAACATCCAGTTCCACCTCCAGATGTTGGGACACACCCCCTACATGAGACCAAACTGTAAGGAGGAAGAATGTGATCTCATCTTTATTTAAGAAGAAGAATTAGTTGGATATTTTACAGAATACTAATCACCTTAAGTCTACTATGTAAAGATAATCCAGAGAACCTATCCAGAAAAAAACTGAGTGTAAGACATGAATACCACCCCCCTCCGGGATGGGACACCAGCTTATCTCAGGGCACAATGCACCCACATTCACACACTTATTCACTAGTATGAGCAATTTAGCATAGCTAGTCCACCTACTGGAATGTTTTTGGACAGTGAGACACTGGAGGAAACTCACAGAGACATAGGCACACATGATATGTCCAGGGTCCCAGGTTCAATCCTGTGCTTGGGTTACTGTCTATGTGGAGTTTTGTTTGTTCTGTGTTTTGTGGGTTTCTATTCAGGGTTCATCATTTTGATCCCTCCTTCCAAAAACATGCCTTTAGATGGACTGGCTATGGTAGATAGGCTTTGTGTGTGAATATGTGTGCGCATGGGCTCCTCCGATGGACTGGCATCCCATCCAGGGAATATTCCCACCTCGCACCCAGTGTTTCGCAGGATATGGTCCGAGACCTTAACCAGGATAAAGCAGTTACCAAAGAAGAATGAATGGATTGTGGGATAAGCTACGGGCCATGCAAATATGGAGCAGATATAATGTATATATTTATTTATTTATTTATTTACATGCTTGCATTATATAGGCCTAGGTTAAATGATTTAAACTCATTTATACATTCAGATGTTGTTTATTGTAGGTGTTTTCCCCAGGATTGGTGGTGGATGAAAAATATGCCACCGGCGTCTTAAGGTAAATAATCCTTCTTGACAAGTTAGAGCAAGGTTTTTAAGTGTATTAAATCTTACAGGACGGTGGAATGACCTCATGAACAGATTGTAAGCCGTTACATGTCACTATGGTTAATGTAGTTGTGCTGTTTAGGTATACTACTTAGTGAGGTAGTGTGCGGTTTAGGACGCGGCTGTTTGTTCGAATAAACCCGTTTAAACTGCACAAGGAGCTGAGTGGGCGTGGTTATGAGTGGAAAAAAAAGGAGGGGGCGTGTCTAAAGTGCTGCGTTAGCACGTGCAGACAAAGAGCCGTCGCTACATTACCAAGGAAACATCCAAACGCAGGAAGTTTGTTTTGCTTTTTTAATGTGGAAGCAGGACGGAAAACTAAAGCAAAGAAATGAATGGGATTACCAATTTATTTGGGATGATACAGTTTAGATATGTTTGAACATATCCAAGAAAAGAAATGCACTGGATGTTAGAGGAACTTTTTTTTTTTTTTTTTTTTTTTTTTTTTTGGAGGATGGCGCTCCCAAAGTTGCGCACAAAGCAAAGATGATTTCCTTTGTTCGACTGGAGCTTTCTGTGTGTGAGGATGGGAGTAGGGGACAAAAAGACAAAGTATGGGATTATTATTTTTTTTAAGTCTCATTACTTGTGATTCAGATAATCTCGGTTGTTTTGCATGGGAATAACCCCAGGATTTATTTGATCTTGATCATCTTTTGAAGCTTTTTTTTTTTTTTTTTTTTTTTCACATTGTGTGCGCTGGGATTAATTTTGGACTAAATAATAAATCATTAACTCACTCCATCCAGACTGAAAGCGTGGACTTTTCCTGTTTTTTTTTTCTTCTTCTTCTTCTTCTTCTATTTTTTTTAATCATTAGTTTGAAAACTGGAGAAGCAACAGGTTGTTTTGATTGATTGTCGTTTCACTTTAAAACAGACCAGATTGCTCCTTTTTTGGTTTAACATGGTGTTATTTTGCCATAAAAAATCCCTGTACATAAATAGTTCCTGTATAAATATATAAATAAGTAAATAGTTCCTGTATAAATATATAAATAAATGAATAGTTCCTGTAAATAAACACACAGAGCAGTTCGGTATCTGCACCAGTAGAATCTGGATGAACAAAACAAAAACAGAGCAAATTGCACATTGTAATGTATGTTAGTATTTCAGCATGCAAAGTATACAGACAAGTAAAGATAGCATGTATACTGTGATTAAAGAGCACTGATAAGGTATATTGGGGAGTTTCTGTTTCTTTTGAGTCATGTTGATGTTGGACAGCATCTATCTGAGACTAGAAGAGTAAGTATCTATCTGTCCATTTTATCTGTCTATCTAGATCTTGGTTTAGGATTTGGACTATCAAAACCCATTAATCCAATAACATAAAATCTGTTAATACGATTTGGGCTTTGGGAAAAGCTTTAATATACCTTGGCATCTGAAACTAGAACGATGAAAAATATTGTTCCAAAAGATTTTCCCTCAGTTGATGTTTTAATGATGGAGAGTGCTATCTCTCCAAACATGTTGGTTGGTTGAGATATGCTGAGTGTGAAGGCCATATCATATGATTTGCATCATTTTCATCATCATCAAACCATTCAGTGAGCGCTCGCGCCCCATGGAACGTGGGCTGAATCATCCTGGAAGAGACCACGCCCATCAGGGTAGACATGTTTCATCATAGGATAAAGGTGATCAGTGACTTTCCACTTTGTCACCTGTCTGTGTATTATTTGCATATTTCTGTACATCGCTTTCTCAAAAGGAAGCTTTGTTGTTATCTCTTTGGTGCTAAAAGTGAAGATGCAAACAGGTATTCCTGGCAACACAAATAATTAGTCACTTTTATACAGGGAGCATGGTGAGATGATGTCACCAACAGTGGAGTAATTACTACACATAAATCACAGTGTGTGAAAAGTAGCAGTGGCATGGTGTGAATGCACGTGTTGGCAGCTTCATTGTCTGGAACGGATTCACCCACGTTGGCTTCCTGTGTATGAAAGGTGAGCTGCCACTCACAGATTCAGCTTTTATCTAAGGGAAGATGAGCTTAAACAGCACAATGGCTCCAGCTGGGCTTAAATCAAACTTTTGTGTTAATTCATGCCAGTAGTTGTTAATTGAAACACATGATGTGATTAAATTCTGTTCAGTCAGTAGTATAGGTGTTCAACATGTAAGATAATTAAACTTTGGTATTTTAAATTCAACAGAGGAAGTGTTTGTTGACTTCAATGTGTTAATTCAGTGCAGAAGATGTACAGTATGAAGTAGTTCAACATGGTAGCTCTTAAACACTAGGTGGTAATTCAGTCTACTAAAAGTTATTTCAGCTCTGCAGGTGTTAATAAACCAATGAATATGTTCATTTTACCTAGCAGAGGTGTAATACTGTACAGTATGCCACTATCTGTAAGTGCAGCTGTGTAGTGCTCCAAATATATATATATATAAGTCTGATTTAGGCCTGTCCACTCAAGGGCATATATTTGTACTTGCATGTCTGTGATATTTTTTAACAAATTTAGTTGGTTCCCAACGTATAAACAAACTTGTAACCTAATTTAGACAGCCACAACCCTGACAAGGCAGTTACTAAAAACGCTGACTACGCATCATGGAGCTTCATCGTTTCTTCATTTCTGACAACTGGCTCATGCCCGCATGAAATTGAATATGTCCTACCTGTGTGTCCCACGGGATCCCAGTCCTGATGTACACCAATAGACTTAACCAGATGCTCTGTGAACCTTTCTTGCAAGCTTTCTTCAAAAACAACAACAACAACTAATAGTGCTCCTCCTATTCATATCTATATTTATATTCGTTTAGAACACATTATCAATTTACTTCACGTAGTCGTACTTTAATTGAATACAGTTCCCATCCAATATGTACCATCCACACTTCAGTATTCAATATTGTAAGAGTTGGTAAATAATTTAGGGTAATTAATGAATAAAAGGCATTAAGATGAATAAGCGAATAATAAGGACTTTACCGAACTCTACTGTACTGTAAGGGTTAACAATTTTAGAGCTTTAGAGTTTAGGCACCATTGCAAGGATGTGCTATTATAGGAAAATGATCAATGGTAGGGTAGTGTGATGTGGCCTGTTCCAAAGAACTGTTACTGTTACCATATTTTTCTATAACAGCACATCCAAAAGTGTTTACTCCCCTTATACCACAGCATTTTCCCAACTTATTATTATTATTTATTTGTATTTTTTTTTACAAGAATGAGTGCATGCGATTTGCCTTGTACTGTAGCTGGCATTACTGTCAGAGTTACTGTTCGACAGAAGAGTAATCAACATCATCTGACAAATTAGAATTGAGAATTCATCTATGCTGTGGTTAAACATTGTGAGAGTTCGCAAAACATGGTAAACATTCATGACTGTAAACAGTTAGTTAAAGGAATACACCTTTTTTTTTTTTTTTCCAATTTCCATTTCTGTCCACTTCAATTTGTAGCAAAGATATATATGGATTTGTATGAATCGTTCAGTAGAAAATAATCTGTATCTGAAAAGAATTGCTCAATTATCTGTATCTGTATAGTTTGAACTGATTTTTCAGAAGGAAGAATTTGTGACTTCCAATTGTCAGGCTCTGTATGTCCAATGACCATGAGCAGGATAAAGCGGGTACTGATGAATGACGAAGGAATGAATTTGTGATTGTGTGTTAATTTGCAGTTTTGTAGGTCTGATCCCTCAAAACATTTAGGAGACTGCAAAACATTTAGGAGATTGTAAGTCATGGGAATTACTTCATGTTGTATTGCTTCAGTGTTGAAAAGTTGAATAAAACCTTAGTAAAAGAAATACACAGCTTTGCTAAATTATTCGGTCATGTCTGTCTTATCTTAAGATCTTTGTGTAAGTGTAATGATCGTACTTTTGGGTTTATACTTTGTGGTTGTGTTTTAATTGTCCATTGACACAATTTCACAACTGACATTAGGGTTTTATTCTGTTTTTAAAAGTCCATTTTTCAGTACAGGGAAATGTGCCGAAATACAATAGAGATGTTGTAGATAGAAATTGGGTTGGAAAATGCTGGAGTATTCCTTTAACTCCCCACTACAGGTGTTCATTCACAACTATACGAGTGAATTCTGTTGTTTCAACACTAATGAGCCAATGCAACACTGTAAATGAAAGAAATACGGCAGGTGTGCGTTTAATGCTGTAGGTTTTATTTCAGTGACATGGTAAAGAACAGTGCAGTAGATGGGAATTCACCAAGAAGCTCATTCAACAGTCTTAATAGTAAGTTGGGGGCTTAAATGAACAGTTTTTATGTATTTTACAGTTTTGGTGTGTGTGTGTGTGTGTGTGAGAGAGAGAGAGAGAGAGAGAGAGAGATTTGTGATGGAAAAAAACTCTGCTTTCAACATCTGCTGTGGTTTGCATTTTTAACAGCACTACTGAAAGTAATTAGCCAACTTTATTTGGAAAAAAAAAAACAAAAGTTATTGCAGTCAAACACTAAGTCAGCCTAGTACAGTATATCATTTCGACTAATTCTTTAAACTCAATTAATAAACTGTAAACAGACATTATTATTATTATTATCACCATTATCATCACTATTATTATTATTATTATTATTATTATTATTATTATTATTATTATTATTATTATTGCTGTTGTTGCTATGAATAATGTAAATCAGAATTTATAAAAGATCCTGAAAGTTTACAACAAGACTTCCATCAGTATGGAAAGGAAGAAGGAAGGGAAGTATTCATTGGCAGTCATGGAAAAGCTCATAAGATGCTCATAAGAAGGGTGTTTCCTAATGCATGGTGTACAAATAATACCCATGGATAGTTATAATTACAAGCTTTTACCATCCGGAAGGGAATTTTTTGAGTCACAAAGACAACAGCCATGCACAAGACAGCATATACTGCACGTACATGCTTATAATTGCTTTTACACTACAGTGCTGTTAAATTCTCAATTCTGATTGGTGAGATTAAATTTCCAAAGCAGTTCTCAGTGAAAGCTTTATATTAATGCTCTCATTATAATATGGTATCATTATATAGTAACAGACTTGTTTGGTGGACGTGCCACATAATCAGATTTTATAGTGTGTGATTGTTGATGTGAAAGTTTGTTTATGTGAGGACATGTTTATTAAATATTTCGGAAGGCGTCTCGAGTGTCAGCGCTTCATAACGATCAGAGGTAAAGCTGTAATGTAAAGTTTGTATCTATCTGTTAATAGCTGCTATAATGTGAGTGATCACAGGAATGAACTTGATTCATGGATGATTCACAACAGTAAATGTAACTGTAAATGGATAAAAAAAATATGATGTCATTCTTTAATAAAAGTAATTAAATGTTGGCAAACTGCTGTGGTCGAAGAGGAGTAAAACACTTCAGGGTGATGAGAGTAACTCCATTTCACATCAGGCCACATCAAACTATTATTTTTCTATAGCACCACAACCCAAAAGTTTTATTCCTTACATCATATCACTGCCTGTCCATACTTTAAAGCAGGTTTCTGAGCCTTTTTTTAGTCTGTAATTTTCTGTAATGCAGTATTCATGAATGTACAATAGACTTCTAAAATAATTACTTTTTGATGAATGAGTTACTTTTGATACCTAATTAAGCATTAAATAATTTTAATATTTCTTTCAAAATATTGGAGGGTCAATTTGACTTTTATTCATTTCATTTTATTCTCAAGTTTTATTACTTAAGTAAGGGCCTCATTTCTTTTTTTTTTTTTTTTTTTTTTAATCTCCTACTGTTTTTTCTCTTTTACAGTGCTTTAATTATATCCTGTGGTCATATTTAATCAATCAGCTCTGTGGTTCCACTGTTGTACTTAACACTCAATGTATTTTACAGCTTGGAAACTGGACTGAATCTCTGTGAAGGACATGTGCAGTTTAAGCGAGGCTTTTGAAGGAAGTCACTTCCTGTGAAACCATGAACTGGAAACCATGTGAGAGACTCCACCCAGAGAGGAAAACGGTATAACCAACTTCCTGTTATCTGCCAACAACACACCCTGGCCCACAGCCTTTCCTCAGGATTACCAGATTTTTGAGAAGAAGAAAAAACAAAAAGTGGTTAAGCAACGATTGTGGAAAAGGGTTTTTGTATAAACTACAGTCAGGTCCATAAGTATTTGGACAGCGGCACAAATTTCGTAATTTTGCCTCTGTACACCACCACAATAGATTTGAAATGAAGCAATCATGATGTAATTGAAGTTCAGCTTTAAGTCAAGTGCAAAAATATTGCATTAATCGGATAGGAATTACAGCCATTTTCACAGGCTCAAAAGTAGTCGGACAATTGACTGATAAGCCAGGTGTGGCCTGTTTCCTCGTTATTTCATGACAAAATAAGGAAATAAAAGCTCTGGCGTTGAATCCAAGTGTTCCATGTGCATTTGGTAGCTGTTCATGGGAACTCTCTATATATGATATCCAGAGACGTGTCGATGCAAGTGAAGGAGGCCATCATTGGGCTGAAAAATCTAAACAGACCTATCAGAGAGACAGCAGAAACTTTAGGAGTGGCCACATTAACAATTTGGTACATTCCTAAAAAGAAGGAATGCACTAGTGAGCTCAAAAACACCAAAAGGCCTGGAAGATCACGGAAGACAGTTGATGTGGATGAATTCTTTCCTTGTTGAAGAAAAACCCCTTCACAGCACCTAGCCAAGTCAAGTACACTCTGGAGGAGGTAGGTGTATCATTGTCAAAGCCTACAATCAAGAGGCTCCTTCATGAATGTAAATACAGACGGTTTACCTCAAGATGCAAACCATTGGGAACACTCAAGAACAGAAAGCCCAGATTAGACTTTGATATATATATATATATATATATATATATATATATATATATATATATATATATATATATATATGTATGTGTGTGTATAGATTAACCTGTACCAGAATGATGGGAAGAGGAGAGTATGGAGAAAGAAAGAAAGGGTTCATGATCCAAAGCATACCACATCATCTGTAAAACATGGTGGAGGAAGTGTTATGGCATGAGCATTCTGAAGCGTATAGAGCTATACATTCTGCTCAGTCAAATGCTGCAAAATTGATAGGACAGTGTTTCACAGTACAGATAGATAACGACCCAAAACGTACCTTGAAAGCAACCCAAGAGCTTCTTAAGGCAAAGAAACGAAATGTTATGTGGTATATTGTCCAACCATTCCATTTAAAAAGCATCGATTTTGCGGAATGACTAAATATGCTTATATAATTTGAAACTGTATTGGAGAGATAAATTATCAGTCTTCCAATAGATATTTCCTCAGTTGGTGTTTTGATGATGGAGTGAAGAGCGTTGTCTAACACACTGCTCCAAAATCTCCCATGCATGTTCAGTTGGGTTGAGATCCGGTGAGTGTGAAGTCTATAGTATACGATTTACAACATTTTCATCTTCATCAAACCATTCAGTGAGTTGTACTCAGTGGATGGGGCGGGGTCATCCTGGAAGAGACCACGCCCATCTTGAGAGCAATGTTTCATCGTAGAATAAAGGTGATTAGTCAGAAGAATGGCGGTATTGATTTGCAGTAATGCTTCCTTCTATGAGGACAAGTAGGGACAACCATATCGCAAAAAAAATTAAATGCACCCAGAGCATATAAAATGAGCCACCAAATGTTTCCTTTAATTTAGTACCCGTATGGACTTAATAGTTCCCCAAATTTGAGGGTGAAACAAAGACATTACTTCCTCATGGTCAAGTAAAAAAAAAAATCTAAACTCCTAAAGTGAAAGTGAAACAAGTAAAATACAGACACATTGCTTGCGTTCGAAATCGCTTACTGTGACAGTACATGATGCATTTGATGTACGAACTGCACGGCCATTGAAACAGTATGTACTAATCATTATGTGTGTGTAATATTAATACAATCCCGGACATACTACATCTGTCATGTTGGCATTGTCATGTAACCTTTCGATGTCATCATAAACACAAAAATCTTAAAGGGTCCACCAGATTAAGGCAACCGCACTAACAGTTGGATTAACCTACCTCTCTTCTACCATCATGCTCAGCACCGGCTCTCCACAAGGCTGTGTGCTGAGTCCTCTACTCCTTGTACAAATACAGTTATCGGACTTATCTCAGGAGGGGATGAATCAGCCTACAGGAATGAGATCCAGAATCTGCAAGTGTGGTGTTCACGTAACAACCTGACACTGAATATCACTAAAACAAAATTCTGGACTTCAGGAGACGTAGTGCAGACCCAGCCCCACTCTGCATCAACGGGGACCGTGTGGTAAGGGTTCACACTGTCAAATTTTTAGGAGCACATATATCCCATGACCTCGCTTGGTTCCGACAACACCTTAGCGATCATAAAAAAGGCACATCAGCGACTACGCTTCCTGAGAGTGCTCTGGAGTGTAAGCTACTAGTCTACTGTCGAAAGCTGGCGTACTGCATTTCAGTGTGGTACTCCGATTGCCCAGCAGAAGACAAGAGAACTCTTCAAAGAATAATTAACAGAGCCCCCCCCAAAAAAACACTGGTTGCTCACTACCCTCCCTGGAAAACATTGCCTGCTCCCACTATCTCACCAAAAAAAAAAAAAATCTGTCACGTAATGGAGGCTAGGACAGAAGCAAATACAGAAAAGAGCTTTATTAAAGAGAGGCAGGCAGACAAATCCAAATCGGTAATCAAAAGCCTGGTCCAAAAACAGGCAAAAGGTCAGGCGATCGACAAACGGGCATACACTAGGCAAGGCAAAACACAAAACGAGAAACTAGATGCAAGATCAAAAACCATGAAACGAAACACGAACTAATGCTAGACATGGCGAATACACTCGAAAGTCCTTTTAGACTGTGGTGTGATTGTATGTGTGCGAGATTGGATGCAGGTGTGCGTGATTAGAATGAATGGGAATGTTTTGGGGAATAGCAGTCCATGACGGCCATGTTTGTATGCCGCAGTGCATAATGGGAAAGGTAGTCTCTGGTTTGCTGTGATATGATATCATTATTGATATATCACACCCAGGCCAGTACCTGTTTGACCTCCTACCCTCAGGCAGGCAGTATAGGTCCTAAAGAGAAAGGCTTCATGTCTACAGGACAGTTTTTCCCATCTGCTGTCAGGACTTTAAACTCACACATGCACTAATTGTGGAATGTCAGTGTGCACTAACACCACTTGGTTATTTTGGTCCACAACTTTCACGTTACGTTACTTAATCTTTAAGTCGGTGACTTTTATTTATATTAGTCTATTTCTGTTATATTTGCTACTTTTACTTATGTTATCATATTTTTTGTATGGTTATAGGAGTAGCACTTCAAATTAACTGAATTAGCAATTTAATGTGGGCAGTGTTAACAGTCTGAGGGAAATTCGTTACCGTTAGCTTAGCCGGCTAAGGCGTGATGGAGATCACAAAAAAAGGTTTCAAATGCTTTGACAACTGTTTTCTTGTTTAAACCTTCAACAAGTTAGCAATTTATTCGGGTATTGCTAAACAAGTTCTGTTTAACCAAGTTTTAATGCTTAAAAAGAGCCGACGCTGTCTTCCGCAATTAGTTTTTTTCCGAGCTCGTCCGCACCTGTCCTGTTGCATTATGGGATTTTTGACTCACGTAGCATCCATCAGTTGCATACTGCAACATCTCGCCGGAAGCTGTACACCATCTGGGTATTTCTCGCCTACTGTTCCTCGCCTACTGTGAATTCGGACATACTACCCCTCTGCTTAATGCTTTTCACCTACTGTGTAGTAGGGTAGTACATAATTTCAGACGCAGCCATGGTATGTTTCCTTCACAGCATTTGTCCTTGTCTGATAATTTCCACATATGAGAAGTTTTTCTTCTCCTCTTCATGATGCTCCTTTCTCCTCCCTTATCCTTTTTCTTCTCTTCTCATCTCAATCCCTTCTCCTTCTTCCCTATACTCTTCTCTCCTCTCCTCTCCTGCCTATCCTCCTTCCTGTTTTCTTCTCATCCTCTGTCCTGTTCTTCTCTTCTCTTCTCCCTTTTCATCCTTCATCCTCATCATTTCTCCTACCTTTTCCACAATAGCGTCTTCACACCTTCTCTTCCTCTTCTTTTCTCCTCCCCCTCTTTTTTCTTTCTCTCCTTTGCACTTTTCTTTACTCTCTCCTCTCTTCAGCTCTCTGCTCTTCTCGTCTTTTCTCCTTTTTCATCCTTTACTCATCATTTCTCTTCCCTTCTTTTCTCTTCTCCTACCTTTACCATGAGTATTCATTTCTTCTCTTCCAATGCTCCATTGGACTTGTTTCCATATTGAGGCCCTGAATTCAGCAGAACCTACGATTTATGCGATCTTGAATGTACCACCATATTGTTTTCATTTACTGGACATCACGTTAGTACAACACGGTTAGTTATGAGTTATTGCATTTCTTTCCCTTATATATTTCTCTTCTTTCTGGAGGTAATTGCTTTATATTGGCTAAAACATTTTGTACATGCACACTGTAGTATATGAAGTCTTCCCACAAGTGAAACGTACAGAGATAGAGAGAGTCGAAGAGAAAATGAGATCTGCTGAAAATTGCTGTATGCTTTGTTAGTATAGACCACATCTGTGAAAGGAATCACTGTATATTGCACTCGGGATGGGGGATGAAGATAAATGTCCTGTGACAGTTGGAGATTGGCTGCACTCTTTGTGCTCATGGATGTGTGTGTATGTTTAAGCGGTTCCACATGGTTCAGAGTGGTTGGAAATAATGCCTCTGGGAGCTTGGAAAACCCATATCATATATAAGTGCACACGTGCAGAGTAAGAAAGACCTGAAAAACTGCAAAATCGAATTCATACACAATCAGAAATAGTGCATGCATAGACCATTTAAGAAAAGATGTATTCTTAAAAATTCCATTGGTGGAAATCGAGTGCTCCTGTGAGAAATTACAAGGAGAAATAGGCATGTCTCAGTATCAAGACTGATGACAAAATTCAGAGAAAGTAGAGCTGAAATAACAGCCATCGCTTGAGACGTGTACCATAGTGACGTATCTACATCTGGTTTATTTATACATCACAGTACTGGGCATCAAAACTCTATAGAATGTCATGGGACATCATCGTGAGGTGGTTTTCCATTTTCTTTACACTGATGTGCATCATTCAGTGTTTCTGGCGGTTGAAGCTTGGTCCGAACATTAGTATGAGTTATGAGCATGGCGTAGAGGTTTTTGGAAGAAGCTTAGCAGACCTGTTAAGACTGAGCATCAGAATTGGACTACTGGGTCTCAGATTCCTCCCATCCAGGAACAATAACTCCAGCCTGAGGATTAACAGCAAGAAGTCGTGAGACATCACCGTGTCAGGAGTATGTCCACATGTGCTCCTGGGTCCCCTTGAAATGACTCGATGGTTTCTATAAAAGAACTCTTGTTAGTTCATGTGCCAAGAATCTGCATAAGCCAACTCATATGAAAAGGTATAAATGTATGCCTATTGTTGGCATGAATGTAGCTTCTGCAGAATTTCCTCATCCTTGGGAAAGAAACAAAATATTCTCTACAAATATTATGGTTGCATCATTCACATGAGAAAAATAGTGTTGTCAGGTCTCAATATGTAATTGGAGGGTACCTAATTAAGGGGGGCAAAATACAGAACGGTGTCAAATCAGTAGAATTTGCACCTGCTATGCAATCTCCTAAATATGAAGACAATTCCAGTAATGGTGACTGTATGCACAAAATGATGGGCAGGTATTAAATTTGTGGAAGTCTGTTTCCGCAAGTTGAAGACAAAGTATTTAACCTTTTCAACAAACTTTTTCAACTTTTTCAACAATTCGCTAAGGCCTCATCCACATGTACAGATATTTTTCAAAATGTAGCTCTTTCTCTGCATTATGACCTCCTATTTCACTATGTTTGTGCATGCAGGAAAAACGTATGTTTTAGAAAATGCTGATGTCACAGCATTTAATTTAATTTATTGTTTCTAATAAGCACGCCATCAGAATATGATACACTCTGTATTTCTCCTGAATACAGCAGTCCGGCAGTACAAACTGTGGTAGTTCCATGTCAGGCCACACATGTGAATCCTCATGTTTGTCTTTTTTTTTTTTTTTTTTTTTACCTTAAAACTTTTGGCCAGCTGTGTTTTTTTTTTTCTTCCAAGTTTCTCCTTTTCTAATGTTTAATATGAATGCTTGTAAAGTGATTCTTGAGTCATTTGACATAACAGTTTATGAGTCATTGTCATGTGCACCGAAGTGCAATGAAATGTTACTCGTGTGTATTTCCCATAGACTACACATAACAATGCAAACATATTCACAGCTACAGTGCATCTGGAAAGTATTCACAGCGCTTCACTTTTTCCACATTTTGTTATGTTACAGCCTTGTTCCAAAATGGATTAAATTTATTATTTTCCTCAAAATTCTACAAACAATACCCCATAATGACAACGTGAAAGAAGTTTGTTTGAAATCCTTGCAAATTTATTAAAAATAAAAAAATAATAAAAAAACGAAAAAGCACATGTACATAAGTATTCACAGCCTTTGCTCAATATTTTGTTGAAGCACCTTTGGCACCAATTACAGCCTCAAGTCTTTTAGAATATGATGCTACAAGCTTGGCAAACCATTTTTTGGTCAGTTTCTCTTATTCTTCTTTGCAGGACCTCTCAAGCTCCATCAGGTTGGATGGGGAGCGTTTTCACAGCCATTTTCAGATCTCTCAAGAGATGTTCAATCGGGTTCAAGTCTGTGCTCTGGCTGGGTCACTGAAGGACATTCACAGAGTTGTCCTGTAGCCACTCCTTTGTTATCTTGGCTGTGTGCTTAGGGTCGTTGTCCTGTTGAAAGATGAACCTTTACCCCAATCTGAGGTCCAGAGCGCGCTGGAGCAGGTTTTCATCAAGGATGTCACTGTACATTGCTGCGTTCATCTTTCCCTCGATCCTGACTAGTCTCCCAGAACTGGCTCTAAATCATTATTCTAGATGTACTGAATGTGTTTTGATCACTGCACTGCAATGACCCTCAATACACCCACTTCGCACACATCGTATCCCATTGCACATGTAAATTACCTCTCATTTTTTTGGATTTTAGTAAATGTCGTTGTTTAATAAATAATAGGGAACTTATAATTTCCACTTATAAATTCTGTAATGGTGCTGTAAACGAATCGTTCTTTAGCTTTCAGCTGTAAGAGGTGTAAATCTTGTAAGCGCTTTATTGATGGTCCCTAATTGGTTTTAAGCCCTAATTGAGCCTTAGCTTGCACTATTGGATGAGGGTGTTCTCCAATGGGGCTTAGTAATTGTTGTGCACTTAATGGTGCAGATGCAATAACCTTGAATATCACCAAGACCAAGGTTGTAGATTTAATCCATGTATTTTAACTGAAGTGTTTCATGAACGTTCATTGTTCTAAATACAAACGTGATCATTGCAGAAAGCTGATGCAAAGCTTGACGAAGTGGAAAATATAAGCTTGGTCATATGCACCTTTTCTTTATAACTCTTGGATGTAAATGTATTTTCACAGCTAACTAGAGGCTCATAAATGGGCAGGTCAGCCTCTCGAATAGATCTGACTTTGGCTCCTGTTGTAAAATTTCATTGCACGCTTCTCTTCCACCTGGCTGAATACACAAGACCCAATCCATAGAATATAATGAGCTGCACCTTCAGAATACACTGCTGTTAATCACTGTAATGGTGGAAGTTAGTGTTTGTATGTATTTCCCAACACCCCTGAGATCCGTAACAGCGCTGGTTAAGGGGTTTGATTGTCTCTTTGGATCCTTTAATATCGATAGTAGCTGATGCATGGCCTTGTGGTACTGTACTCAGCTCTTTCCCTAATTGGGCTAGGGTTAATGGACCTTGACCACTCACACACACTTTCATTGTCTACCTCTATTTTCATGCCGCAGTGATGATCGGGATGAGGTTCTGGGGCCATGTGGTGTACTAAATCATGTTTTCTGAAGGCAGGAGCAGCATGCTTTGAAAAAAACAAACACAAAAAAACCCTGTCTAATCTGTTTCACTGATATCAGAATTGGGTGTCTTTTCCTTATCTCATTAGGCAGAAGGCCAGTGACAGCATCTGGTGTGGCTTCACAGGATTTAGACAAGAAGAGTAAAAATGTAATATAAGGAGTAAAGATGTAACCATTTGCATAATGTGTTGTAAACAGATATAATCACAGATACATTCTCTATAGTTATTACAAGATAAAGTTCCTGGAAAAATCACAAGCGCACTGTAATGAAAAGCCGCGTAAAGGCCCCCATTTTGACAGGCAAATTATGAGCAAAATATAAATGATGTTGTTTATAAGTTCACACTGTTTTATGACAACTATTTTGAACTGCAGCAATAATTTAACAGGTTGATGATGTTGCGTAACAATTTATCACCTTAATTCTTTTTTTTTTCTTTGCAGGATGGCTCTGTTTAATGAAAACCCTTACTTGAATGGCTTTCCTTATAACGACACGCACTAATAAGAACCATCTTACTGATGGGGAAGAAAAGTATTATGTATTTCCATGAAGTGATCAAACAGATCCCGGGCCTTTTTTGTGGCACAGCTTAAGTTTTCTTTGGCAGCCAGTGGCTTGATGTATAGCCTATGTTACTCTTGAAACCCGTACAGTATTAGGAGCAGGACGTTTATGATGTATGATGAAATTGGCCATAGTGCACCGAACCATAGTGCACTAACGCGTCCCAGCCCGACGTGGAATGCGGTTCTTGGCAGGAGCAACAGTGGCGGCCTTTGACGAAAATGTGCCGCACGAACGGCTGAGCTCTCCTACGCCTACATTCCTCCTTGAAATATTTCGTTTACAGTTAGTCGCCGTTGTCATACATGATTATTGATTCGTAGGATATTTTATTTTCATTCCCTCGCTAACCCCATTTCTCCCGTTTTTCCAGAGGTATGCTATCCATAAGGCGAATCACAGAGGGTCTGCACAACTAATAAGGCATATTTGATGTTTTTCTTGGGTACAGGCTTAAAACAAAAATACACAGCTTTTCCCTTAACCTCACATATGCAGCGAGAAGCACGGTCCCAAATTCACTCAAGGTTAAACACACACATATGCATTTACACATTCAAATATAGACACATCTGCATGCACATACTCATATACAGTACACCACTTTATATTCATATTCGCATGCTTTTATACACATACAGAGTTAGATAAATTCTCGAAAACAAAATTTTAAGTAAAAAAATAATGGTTGATCTTACTCAAGATCACAACAAAAATAAATTGCCTCTCTAGGGATCCATACAGTTGAGTGGTAATCCAGTTTTTCCTATTTTATTGGATTTCATGCTGAATGAAGTTGTAAGAAAAAGCTATTTTCTTGATTAACTACTTACCATTATAGCTTCTGTGGTGAACTGATTATTGACTGCGAAAGAAAAAAAAAAAGTCATTTCACTTGCCTAATATCCAAAGGTGGTTAGTAATGCGTTATATTTACTTGAGTAACTTTTTGAAGAAAAAAAAAATACTTTTAAGAGTAGGTTTAACTGGCCATACATAATAACAGAGATGTACTTTTACTTCGCTTCATTCGGTGGTGTTCCTCCATTACTCCTAAATGTTAATGAATATATGTAGTTTTAATAATTAGTTTATATCACGTATAATGAGGTCATGAGTTTCGTGATATGCCGCTCACTTTTTTAGCCGAAGATAATGGCTGAAGAATGGAAAGATGCGAGCGTACCGACGGAGGCAGGATACACACACTCTCGTTCTCTCTCTTCACACACTTAAGTCGTGACATAACGAGCTTCCGGTAGTACTGTTTCTGGGTCCAAGGCTTCCACTGCGTTGGCTGATGTGCTCGTATTTTCAACATGCCGCAGTGCTGTGTTCCAAAAAACTATAAAGGTTAGGATCATGATATTTCGGTAGTACAGTGTTTTGTAAATAAGATTCATCTTCACATAATACATTGGCTTTACACCACATAACATTAAGCAAATCATTCATCTCAGACACTCTTTGACTGCAATCCCGTCTGTTTTTGTTGGCTTCGCCCTCTTCCACACGCACTGCATGTCAGTGCGGGACACACATTTCTCCAACCAAATCAGTAAAGCTGCCATACGATATGATGGCACTTGTCTCTGCCGGTCGGGCGCTCGCAGGTGCTGTACCTCACTGATTGACCCTCAATGTGCATCTATAATGAAAACAATTTAACTTTCATCCTAACATTGCTAAAAGACATCGCCAGCGCTGTGTTTATATTAACTAGAATAACTTCACTATCCCTCTGAAACCTGGCTGTGACGTTTTCCACGTTGGTGGAAAAAGGGTTAGGACGGATGCAAGTGCAGATAAGAGCTTTTAATAAAGAGAGGCAGGCAGACAAATCCAAATCATGAGACAATAGCGTGGTCAAAAACAGGCAATAGGTCAGGCGATCTGCAAACAGGCATAAATGAGGCAAGGCAAGAAAGGAGAACGAGAAACAAGATCAAAGAACATGAAACAAAAATGAGGAACAGGGTACAAACACTTGGTACGGTGATAACACTCAATACTTCGCAAAATCAGTGTGGTTGTGAATTTGATGCAGGTGTGTATGATTAGAATGAATGTGAGTGCTCTGGGAATTACACTCCATGGCGGCCATGTTTGTAGGCCGCAGTGCACGATGGGAAATGTAGTCACTGGTTTGCTGTGACATGACACTGGCTGGTATATATTTAGTTTTTCATATTGATTTATGTCCAAAGTTATAGCAGTCCTGTACGTTGGTGTTTTTTTTTGTTGTTTTTTTGTTTTTTTTTTAGAAATACTTCAGCCAGAACATGGTATATCCTTTTTAAATGTCAACTTTTACATTTGGACTTTTGCAGATTAGAGGTGCTAGAATTGAGCATGGACCAAATTCAAGAGTTTTCACCCAAAATGCTACAGCACAAAGTACAGCCTAGTATACTGAAGCTACCTCAGATATAGGTACACTGATGTGCTCTCAGTGGCTCCATCTCATTCTCTAAACGTGAGGCCCAGATAGTTCTGGTATTTTGCCACCAGAGCGGTCTGAAGATAAGTGTGCAAAGCAAGAGCACAGCAACGGCACTGAATACACTGCTCACTGGTGTTAAAGGCACACAATGAAAGAAAATAAGGAACAAAACAAGCAAATGAGTATGCTCCACGGGTTCTAAAGGAAAATCCTCCAATCAATTGTAGAACTGGTACATTTGTGTACCTTTGAACTACAATTAAATTGTATCTTACAGCATCTTTTGGTAAATGCTTATTAAGTGAAAGATCGCTAGTGCCAGAAAAGTATTTTTCAACATGTTCACAGAGACTTTAATCATGCAGATGTTAAAAAACATTAAATAATTCAATAGGCCTTGAAGTAAAAGTGCGATAAAGAGCAGTCTATTTTAGTCAGCTTTTTAATGGACAGCTCAATAGTGCCCCTGCAATTCATAGGCTTCCTCACTGTTAGAAGGCATAGATTAACCATACTTCCTGTCTGAAAGATGAAAGCATATGTGTGTGTGTGTGTGCGTGTCTAAGTGATTCATACTTGTATAGATCTGACCTTTGAATAAGTGGTCAGTCATCAGCTCTCCCGCAATGCCACTGATTGGTGCTTCTCTGAGAGAAGGCGTCTTTAAAGGGAGCATTGTCATGTCACTCGCACAGTCCTGATACTGTTTTTCAGGCACTCTTTCTGTTCTTCAAGCACTTTTCCCTCGCTGATTCACCCCTTTCCCATGACCTCATCTCCCAGCATGAATTCCCCTCGTTCTTCCCAATGTTTGCTGGAGCACCTGTGTAGGTCGACACACCTGTGAGCTTATTTGTCTGGGTATGTAGGGTGGTGAACATTATAGCAGGGAATGATGGGATATTATTGTACCAAGTTCAGGAAAGCTGAATGCCTGTTTGATATGATCTGTACGTCTAGACCACCCTCGTAGCTGCATGTGAAAGGCTGTATTGTAGTCAGGTGTGCTGCTTAGGGTGCCATCATGGCTGCCATGTTTACAGCCTTGGCTATAAATTAGTGCAGCACTAGCTACCACGTTACTCTTTCTGATGTGCTCTGAGAAGGTGTATTAACATTAAGGTGTAAACAAGTCCTTTACATGTGACCTATGATTATGTTTATCACTAAACTATCTTAAGGATTTTTTAGCCATTGTTGTCACTGGGTTGGAGTTCAGTGGTTTTGATTGTGTTCTACCAGTTGCTCTGAGATGGGTTGGCACCTTGTCCAGGGTGTCCCCTACCTTGTGCCCCCTGGGATATGGGAGGAAACCGGAGTACTCAGAGGAAACCCCCGAGGCACAGGGAGAACGTGTAAACCCCATGCACACGGGGCGGAGGTGGGAATCGAACCCCCAGTGCTGGAGGTGCAAGGCAGACGTGCAAACCACTAAGCCATTTAGCCATAATGTTCTGCCTCCCCAAGAAAATTACTATAACATGTATAAAATATCTAAGAGGTACAGTGTGTGCTCTTGTTTTTGTTTAAGCAGTGGTAATGTCCTCACAGTCACTCTCAGGCATGCTGTTATGGGAATTAATAAACGGAAAGGTGGTATAATGTGTTTCAACATGAACTGGAGTTACTCTACATTGCATGTCTTGTGTTTTATTCCTCTTACACCACAGCAATTTGACAACTATTACAAAGTTTAATTGACTAAAGAGAAACGTCATGCTTTTTTTTCACCATAACCCCTAATCAGAGTAACTCATTCATGTTCATCCTAGACATGTTCTTATTTAATTGAAACAATAACTAAGGAGATACAAAAGATACACAGGAGATACAATCATCGTAGTTACACAAACACGGCTCTGCTGAGTTCACTATATCACATCTGGAGAGACTGGCACAATGTTGTTTAGAAAGGTTTAGAAAACCACTAATTTGTTAAGACTTGGTATTTATTTAATTGTGTGTTCTAAGACTCTGTTCAAGAGATGCTTGGCTCAGATCTGTTTTCTTTATGAGGCACAGAGCTGGAATTACAAAAAAAAGGGAAAGCCTTGATTTTCCAGTTACAGTTCTTCAAATAATGAGTATCAGTTTTTTTCCCTCCTATACCAGCATGCCCCGAAGTGTTTTATGCCATACTTAATGTATAACAATAATAGTTACAAAGAAATAACATATTAAAACTATAATATCATTGTGTTGGATTGCATAATAACCATGAAGTGTTTTCACGAAGTACCACTGAACAAGCATGGTAGCATCCTGGTTCAGGCTTTGATAACCATATTTACAATAAAATGGTAGTATCACAGTACAATTTAGTAAAGTGAAGCTTTTATAAAGCTGTCAACTATCATAGTGCAACATTTTATTCCAGAATAATGGAAAAAAAAAAAAAGGTAATCTGAGGCTCTGAATCATGCAGCTATCTTAAATGGCAATAGGTCCAGATGTTCTTGCTGCTTATGACCATCTTGGCCTGTGCTTGGCTGTGTAAACAGGTGATGAAAAGAAAAAAGAAAAAAAAAAAAAAAACAATTTAAAGATATCATTATTGAACTTTTTTTCCCTGTCCATTGGCTTAAAGGCTTAAAGTAGTGGAAAGTTTTGTTGCTGTTTGTATCTTTATCAACTCTTTATCAGTCTTGGTTTGCAGCCTTGGCTGTAAGGCTTAGTGCCACTTTCATAGATCGGATTACACACACACACACACACACACACACACACACACACACACACACACACACACACACACACACACACACACACACACACACACACACACACACACACACACATATAGACACAGTGCTTTAAAGGATAGCTTTTACTGTGTGGGGAGGCTTTAAGATTGCAGTCAGCTGGGCAGATCATTAAATCATGTGGTTTTTCTGGCTGTAATTGCAGGATTCGGAAAATTTAAAGGAATAAGTGTGTGGCAGATTGTATGTTTAGAGTACATAGACATGAACATAAAAAAAGATTATGTTGTTTGGCTCATTTTCACTGAGACCTAACCAAATCGTTTTTTAAGAAAAGCTTGCCCTGATGTTTCATATCTGTTTTAGTTTTACTTGTTTGGTTTTGCAGTAACAGTTAGCACATTACTTATATATAATCTGATTCATGTTTCTCTCAGTCTCAGTGTAGCTTATGGCGATGCAAAGGAGCTTATGTAGCCATGCAGCTCTGGATTAACTTGGTGTCAGGCCTTTGGCATTTGCTGTTTGGGGACAGACTTGTGGAGGTGTTTATTTTATCTTCATAATGCTTTTAAGAATAAACATTGTTACCAAGAAGAAATCCAGATATAGATTTCAATGCCTAATAAGCAACCCAGAGGCAACAGTGGCAAGGAAAAACTCCCTGAGAGGTCATGAGGAAGAAACTTTGAGAGGAAGCAGACTCAAAAAGGGAGCCCATCCTCTTCTGGCTGACACCAGATAGTTATTCCAGAGTTTATGGGAAAGTACAACCTGCAGAGAAAAACATGCAATCTTTATAGCAAACACTACAAAACAGTCTAAGATCATTTATTAACAGGTTCTATGGAGGATTGTGTCGTCACAAGCAAAATAGCACGCCTTTTTCCATTTTGCATGTTTGCCTTAATGCATATTGAATTTGAGGTGTTTAGATCTAAAAGTACGTTTACACGGACAACAATAATCCGATATTAACCTGACTAAGACGATACTCTGATTAAGAAACTAGCAGGTAAACAGAGATTAATGATGACCTTAATCCGATTAAAGTCATACTCGAAGTAAACACAAATGGAATTAAGACGTGTGGAGTGTTCCTGTTTTAGTCGCATTATCGACGTGTATTACAGACATGTATACACCTCAATCACACTGTTAACGTCGTGTGGGAGTTTTCACCGCATTTTACGACAGGACACGTACACACACGGCAGCGCTCAACCGTTTGACGGCAAACCAGAGAGCACGGCTGTGTCCCAAACCGCATACTTACCTGCTATATAGTAGGAAGTGAAATACACGCGTATATTGTAGAAGAAATACATGTATATAGTTGGCGAAATACATGTATCTTGGCTACTATATAGTAGGTAAGTATGCGGTTTGGGACGCAGCCCACGGCTTCAAGCAGTCGTCTATTTGCACGTACAGCACGACTAATAATTAACCGCACTTGAAGCTTTCGTAAAATTAAAAAGAAAAAAACCCAAAACTGTATACGGTACCATAACAAAGACAACCTGTATGTTGATACGTGAAATTCTGGAGGGAACGTCGGACGTAATGACGTGTGTCGTTAAACGATCTATGTTCTATAACGTAAACGGGAACATGAAAGAAATATTCTAAAAGCAACTCATATAAACAATTTAATCACAATATTGTCTTATTCAGAATAAGGTCAATGATTAGATTATCGCTGTCCGTGTAAATGTAGTCGATGATTGTGTGTGCAACTTTAGACGCCTAAATGGCAGGTATTACATCTGTGGAAGCTTGTTTTCTCCAGTTGAAGACAAAATTAGATTATTTACTTGTCTTGATAATGAGAATTTTTTGTAAGTCTAGGTACAAAAATTAGTGCACACATAACCTCATTTTAATATGGCTATACCACACTCACTATAAATAATATATACTGTTAAATGTACCTGTAGCAGAGTTAAGAATCCAGTAAATTTGCTCATTTGGCTGACTTAAGGGAAAACAAAAAGACTAACAATTGAGACAGGATACAACTAAGCATGATGTTAAGGGTCTTCCTCAAGGGCCCAACCATGGTAGTGCTGGGTTTTGAACAGAATTTGAATGTCAGTGCTTTACTAAACCAAGATTTTTACTAGCATTTAACATTAAACTCAAGCAGGGTTTGTATTTGCTTAAAATATTCGCCAAAATAAACAAAACACAAAAATGATCCACTAATTTTCAGATGTCGACACAATGAGAATTTTAACCATTCTTTTATCATAAATGCCTGCCAAAGACATTAAACATCCCACTGTGCATTGCATTTTCTGGTATTTTACTGTAATTAATGCACTGCTCTAATTGGCTAATCGATTTCTATTTTATTTTTATTTCTTGCATGTAGTGCAATTCATACAGTTATTTCTTTTTAAAATCATCTACAATCTACCTACTAATTGTGCAAAAAAATGATCCCATTGCTCTTATTATTTTGAATCTTAAATCAGGACCATGTTTGTCTGATTTGTGATCTTGCAACTAGCTACTATTGGACGCTTGAACAAGTCCTTAAAATATGCTTTGAGTGTAGTCAGCCCCACTTGTATGTCACTTTGCATCAAAGCATCTGACAAATGAATGAAATTTAATGTTAATTTACTCGTGTTTGACACGGTCGACTGCAATCTTACACTCTTCTGCTCTTTCTAATGAGTTAAAGGTAGAACATGAGGGAGAGCTTTTGAACTTTAGTAAATGGTAAATGGTTCTCTATGGACAGCCTTGAAATATATATCTGTTTATTCAGCAAGACGAATAGGCCAAGATGTACACATTCCTCCTTTCCAGAGGCCAGAAGGTACCAGGAAATGTTCAAGGTAAATGTATAACCCACAGCTGTGCATCCTTAGAAAATGTGTGACTTTGAATAAGGAGAGTTTAAACTAACAGCAGGACTGTTGTGCCCTTGTTTTCCTTTCATCATTGTCTCCATTTCATCTCTGGCCCACCTTATCAGAGGAAAATGTAAAACTCCTGAAAAAATCCCAAAGCGCCCCAACTTTTTTGGAATTGGGGTTGTACAGCTTATGTCTTACTCGGAGGCTCTTTAAACCACACATATTATGGTTTTGAAACGCGCCTAATTTTGTCCATACAATAGATTTACATGCATCCAAGGTCAAAAAACACTTTAACGTGCTCCTAATAGAACACTTTAATGTGCTCATAATTTTCCTTTATGAAAAGGAAACACTCACTACCGTAAGGAGTTTCAGCTCCGTCTGTCAGCGAGCAGCCGATGAAGACCAGAGGCGGGTTTTTTTTGTTACAAACCTACGTAGGTTAGTACAGGAAGTAAAGTCTGGAATCACTAACGACTCGTCTCAGCCGTTCAGAATCGATTCCTTCTTTTGGGAGTCGATAACTCCGTTTGTCGTGTGTTTTGATTTTGGAAACTTTGCCGACTTTTTACATTCACAAACAGCTACATATATAACACACTACATGAAAGGGAATCTTTGAAAAAATAGGCGCACTTTAAATGATTAAGAGGTTTCAGCTTTCTAAGGGCACTTAGACACGTTAGTCCACTTGCCAAGTCTGAATACGAGCAAAATGGATCATTTTAGTTTGTTTGCTTTTTTGGTTTGGTTCACTACTCATAATTAAATGAGTCAAAAAGCAAAAACACTTTAGCTGAAGGGCATGTAGGGCTGAAAACATACGTACCCCTCAACTCTTTCCTTTACTGGTCAGAAATACAGCTATGGAAAAATCAACCTTTGCCAACCCTGTTAGGAACACATCATATTTCTGCAGCGTTACAGCTCTGTGCTTTGGCAGTGAGCTTTGGTTAACTTCCTGTAGTTGGGTCGATTCAGAGTCACTTTCTCCCTGCAGGAAATGAGCCAAATATGACATACTGTATATTTCGAGTTGCAGCGTTTTTGTGACCCACAAGGCACAAACTGAGCCAAAGCACGTCATTACAATATTATACAATTTGTATATAACCTAAAACACTTTCACAACACTTTCTCACATTACTCACTCTCTATTACTACTCATGTCAGCTTTGGTTCACTTCCTGGAGTCAGGCTGATTCAGAGTCGAACCACTTTCTCGCTGTAATTGAACTGAACTAGAGTTCGATTGGAAGTGGACAGATAACACCTCACCTGTTGTGTGTTTTCTGTGTTCTCACCTGCTTGAATGAAGGGCTTGATTCACATCAGTGAGCCACTGCATATGTGAAATCACCCTAAAGGAATTCTACCCAGAACCCTCTTTTTGTAGGGGATGGAGATGATAAAGAATCCTATAGGGTGCTAGTTTGAACCTTTTTTTTTGTTTTTTTTTTGAAGAAAAGTTGCTGGAGTGTGTGTGTGTGCGTGTGTTTGTGTGTGTGTGTGTGTGTGTGTGTGTGTGTGTGTGTGTGTGTGTGAGAGCATACTCTCAGGTTTTTTGACATGCACTACTCTCACACCACAGGATTTGTGTTGCTTTCCAGACACACAAGGCTCCATTCACACTCTCAGTTATTAACCTTGTGAAACACTAACATTTAGAGTGAGAATTTGTTGGAATTTTCATAAATAATAACTGAGAAGGCTTTTGACGTGCAGGCGTTCTTTCCCACCCCACAGAGGGCAGTTGTCAGTGACTTGTGGGTAAAATTAGCCACCGGTGATTAGGATGGATTTTACCGTGTTATACACCAATCAGCCATAATATTAAATCCAGCTGCCTAATATTGTGTAGCTCCGGCTTGTGCCACCAAAACAGCTCTGACCCGTCGAGGCATGGACTCCACAAGACCTCTCTGAAGGTATGCTGTGGTATCTGGCACAAGACGTTAGCAGCAGATCCTTTAAGTCCTGTAAGTTGCGAGGTGGCGCCTCCATGCATCAGACTTGTTTGTCCAGAAATCGTTCGGATGCTCGATCGGATTGAGATCTGGGGAATTTGGAGGCCGAGTCAACATCTTGAACTCTTTGTCATGTTCCTCAAACCGTTCCTGAACAATTTTTGCAGTGTAGCAGGGCGCATTATCCTGCTCAAAGAGGCCACTGCTATTAGGGAATACCGCGTTGCCTTGAAGGAATGTACAATGTTTACGTAGGTCGTACGTGTCAGAGTAACTTCCACATGAATGCAAGGACCCAAGGTTTCCCAGAAGAATATTGCCCAGAGCATCACACTTCCTCTGCCAACGTGCTTTCTTCCCATAGTGCATCCTGGTGGCATGTCTTCCCCAGGTAAGTCACGCACACGCACCCGGGTGTCCACATGATGTAAAAAAAAAACATGTGATTCATCAGGCCAGGCTATCTTCATCCATTGTTCCATGGTCCAGTTCTGATGCTCACAGTGGACAGTGGACAGTGGACAGGGGTTAGTATGAACGGAACACACTCCAAATGGTCTGTGACATAGCCAGCATTAACTTTATTCGCAATTTGTGCTACTGTAGCTCGTGTGGGATTGGACCAGACGGGCTAGCCTTCACTCCCTCAATGTGCCGTAGGTGTCCATGACCTTGTCACCAGTTCACTGGTTGTCCTTCCTTGGACCACTTTTGGTAGGTACTAACCACTGCATACAGGGAACACCGGGAAGACCTGTCGTTTTGGAGATGTTCTGACCCAGTCGTCTAGACATCACAATTTGGCCCTTGTCAAGGTCGCTCAGATCCTTACGCTTTACCATTTTTCCTGCTTCCAACACATCAACTTAGAGAACTGACTGTATACATCTACAGTATATATCCCAATATATCCCACTCCTTGATAACTGTAACGAAATAATCAGTGTTAATCACTTCACCTGTCAGAGGTTTTAATGTTATGACTGGTTGGTCTTGTGTGTTTTTAATGTTATGAATGACATTAGTGCTCGTGCTCTCTCTCTCTCTCTCTCTCTCTCTCTCTCTCTCTCTCTCTCTCTGAAGTGTGTGTGTGTGTGTTGAGTCATGGGTGTGTTGGACTAGGGAATTAAGGGAAAGTCCCGGCTCTTTCATTCCGCACCTGGACACACTCACATTCCATCATCAACTGAAGGACCGTTGTGTGTGTTAATTTGTGCGTGTGTGTGTGTGTGTGTGTGCATGAGCATATGGCCTACAGTTGTGTCTTGACATGTCGGGTCTGCCCGTGCCATTCTAATCCTGCCATCATTAACCACATTAAAGCACTCTGGAGTGTGTATCCTTTAAATTTGCCTTTTCCCCCTTTGAAGGTGTGTGTCTACCTGTAAGTGTATGTGAATCACTTAGGGCTATTTATACACTGCCATCTGCTCCCACTCCATCTCCACCTCACCGCCAGTGGAGTGTAAGAAGGATAAACCTCTGTTAACACACACATACACACACACACACACACATAGACCTACTGCTCTTAACCCACAGCTGTGCGTCCTTTGACTAAGTGACACTCTATGTGAACGTAAAGAGTGTTTAAAGTAACAGCAGAACACTCATGGCCTTGTTTTCCTTTTACCGTCGTCATGAGCTTCGTCTCTTTTGTCCACTCCATCCTCAGTGTACGACTCATCACTGCTGGAACCACACACACAGCACAGAACAAGGCTTGCTTCTCATCGCTCACAGCTTCCTGTGTATTGTTCACACTGTGACAGGATACTGGCACTGACAGACGGATAACACACTGGTATGTGTGTGTGTGTGTGTTATGTCTGTGATGGTTTAAAGTCATTGAATTTAAATGCCAGACTATTTGCCAAGGTTCCTAAAGTACTAAACAGGGACAAATAAGTAGAGCTAAAAATATTGGAGATTAAACGCAATGGTCAAAGAATCATCACAAGTCAGATATATGCCATTTCCAAAACTAGGATCCCAAATCAGATACTTCCATAGTAAATAGTGTCAAATAGTGGGCTGATTCAGTCCGGGAATGGGGGGGGTTCAAATATAACCAGTTCAAACTGGTTATATTTTTATAAAATTGAGAGGGTTTCTATCTTTCATCCACTCGAAAACCTATAAAAGCGGGTTCCGCACTTAAAAGTGAGTTCTGCACATAAGCGTAGCGGGGATGTCCTACGTGTGGATGCGCAATGTTGACTTTCCTGATTGGCCATAGTGCCTACACTTTCAGTCAATGGGAACGCTTCTCTATCAGCGCGAATCCTCACAGGACCGATCAGACCACCTCAGGGACGTTAACCGAGTCTGAATGGAGCCAAAGATCTTAACAGAAACAATTACTTCAACAGTAGAAACTTTGATATGGATAAAGCCGTGTGCATGTACCTGAAATGATCCAGGTTTAATCTCTTTTGAATGCCCTTATTCATCTTAATTTATTAAATTATATTCACAGTTAAGTATTATATCCACAGTTATGTTAGCCTACATATTTATTACGAATAGAAGCTTGGTCAGTAGTTACATAGAGAGATGTAACTGTAAAGTGTAAAGTGTTTTAGCTGTCATTTATGCAGATTCTCAAGCCACTATGGGCTTTTGCTGTACCAATTTCTTTATTTCTCTTTTTTTTTTAATTTGACACAGGCTGTGACTCTTTTTTTTTGTTGATAGCCAAAAAAAAAAAAGGAAAGAAAGAGAGGGAAGAGGTTGAAGGAGAGAGAGACAGTCACTTGGGCTGGATGGAAAAAAACGATATTAAATTACATTGGACCACCGGGTAAAAAGCTAGGAGTGAGAGGGCAGAAGGTCGTGATATGGAAGATAAGGATGAATGAACAGTGTTTGTTTTGTGCCGCACATAATTCAATGTCATTCACTGACCTTTCATCTTCATGATACTCAAGAAAGCATATTGTTTGTATGAGACATGAAATAAGTGTATTAATGTTGTTATGTGTTATAGAGATATTTATATGTATATGTTTATATTTATATTATATTTACCACCCCCCCTCCCAAAAAAAACAAACAAACAAAAAATAAAAAAATCAGCCATAGTCAGCGAGAACCTTACTCGCATCTCATCATCAACTATAATATTTTTCTTAGTTAAACAACACGTTTTTTTTTTTTTTTCAATAATAAATTTAAAATGTGGAGCGTTCGCCATCCAAGAGCATGTATGAGCTGTTAGTATAGAAACAATAACATATTAGAACTAGCTGTGCTGTTATGCAAAGATAATGCACACCTTCTGTCCAATCAGATTCCAGAATTCAACATTGTTTTGGTATAAGTAAGGAATAAAATGTGACAGAGTGTGCTGTTATAGGAAAATATACATCAACAGTGTTAACTAAAAGCAGTTCTTTACAATCTGCTAATTAATAGGCTTAAAGTATGTGACATGTATCCGGCATAACATTCCCTGAGTAAACTGTTACTATAGAAACGGTAATGTGATTTGAAATTCAGTCATCACTACTGTCTGAGCTGTTGTTGTAGAAAACAAATCAACACCTGCTGATCAATCACTGTGATCAGTTACAGGGCTGTAATAAGTTCCATAATGTGAATCCACTGAATCAGGGGTGGGTTTGTTTAAAACAACACAGGGGAATTTTTTTTTGTTTTGTTTTAGAAAAAAAAAATCCTGCTTACTTAAGTGTATAGCTGTGTCTCAAATGACGTACTATACACTGTGCACTTACACTATGCACTATATACTCTACTGTCTAATGTATGAGAAGGGTAATGTCGTGTCAAATGGAACAGGTTTTGTACAACCAGGAAGTATAAGCTGTTTCACAGTCGATGACATCAAACGCACGTACAGTAATGCGATGCCGCTAGCTTTAGCAGAATACCCAGAGTCAACAAAAATACATTTCTTTTTTATTTTTTACTGCTTATGTCAATGTTACCTTTCATGCCCAGCATTTTTTGATTCTGAGCAAATTTGAGCCAACATCACCATCAGGTAGCCCCGCGCCTTTATCCGCTACGTAAGCAAAGCTGCGACTGCGAGCTCATGAATTGTCCAACATTCCACACTTTTTTTTTTTTTTGTGCACTTCTTCTTGTAGGAATTTTCAGTGTGAACACTCTACTCACACAGTATAAAAGTATTAGATTTGGGACGCACCTCATGTGTTTCTTTTTTTCCCCCGTGGGTATTATGATATTCTGTCATTTTGGTAACTTAAAGTAACACCATTGCAGGATAGGCCTACAAAGTAAAAGCAAGTTGTTTTGACTCAGCTGTTTGTGTTAAAGAAAATGAATGACCAATGGAGTGGTCCTGTGAGTAAATTAGTCAGTGTGAGAAAGTAAGGGAGCAAGTGAGTGCATCATACTGAGTGTGTCCTAAGGACAATGTAAAATGGAAATCCTACTGTTTTTTTTTTTTTTGGATTCATTTATATAATAATGTGACGTACTTCGAGCAAAAACAGGATATTCATGTGGGGGAAAAAAATAATAATACAACTGGACTGGTATCATCCTCTGAGATTAGATTGTGAAACGTGTGCATTCCAAAATGTGTAGAACAAGGCATTATTAGTGAACATGATTTTATATTGTTTCTCCTTTGATTATGAGCTGCTGAGGTGACCATGTGGGGTTTCCTCTGGGTTATCTGGCTTCCTCCCACTTCCCAAAAACATTCTGTGGATTGGTCCCATCTTTGGTGTATTCCTGCCTCACTCCTCCTGTTCCCAGGATAGGCCCTGAATCTACAGCGACCCTGACTAGGAAAAGGCGCTTACTGAAGATGAATGAACGATTTTTCCTCAGCTGTGTATGAAGATCTGAAGATATTTAGCAGAGTAAAACAAGAATTCTGTCTTTTAAGTTAACGAAAACACATTCGACGTCATTTTCGGATTGAGAAATAGCCCAACAAGCAAAAATATCCAGCTAGCAACATGCTATGGTCAGAACCTGACACTGATGAAGGGTAATGGACTAGGAGCGTGTGTGTGTGTGAGAGAGAGAGATAGTCATGTGCATGTATTATGTCTAGGAAACTAACAGTGTGTATATGTGTGTGTGAGTGAATGACTTAGTGATACTGTGTTTATGTTGGTGTGTGTAGGAGTATTTGTAGAAGCTTGTGTGAGAGACAGCGTGTGTTAGTGCTGAGGGGGTGCTTAAAGTTGTCTTGGCTCTTACTGCTGCTCTGAGTGATCAAGGTCAGGAGTGGGAAGCCCCACACACACAAACACACACACAGACACTCACACACACACACACACACACACACACACACACAGCACTGGCTGAAGTGACCTGTCAGTGTAACCTTCTCCTCAGCCCTGTTTACCATCTCCTGATGAAACACCACACACTCCTGCCAACCACTGATAATGGCTAACACCCTTGTGTGCAATGATTATTGTTAGCATGTTGCGTGAGTACAAATACCAAATTATGTAACAGGTCATGAAAGCACTATAAAACCAAACACACAGAGGTGAGTAGAGGAGCTAAAACTTTCCTCAAGTCAGCGTAGAGTTATTCAAGAACTATTTAAATGTAAATACAAGTTTTTGTAAATAAAACTTCTTTGATTTTGCTTCACATCGAGTACACTAGATCAACTTTGACCGCACGGATCTGCTAATCTTGGAAGCCTGGACCATTAGGAAACAATAGCGTAGTACTGGGGTCATGTGTTTCTGAAAGACACAACATGGTGCTTATTATTACAATGTGAACAAAATAGGTCTTATCGCTCACATATAACAAGCTAGCTATGTTGGCTGCTAACTGAACCAAACATTCTTATTATTCTTATTATCTTATACTTATTCCGACTTAGAAAATCGTATCATTTGGTCTTCGACTGACAGAAACAGGCTTCCACAAATTTAATACCTTCCCTTACCTGCCAGCACTAAAGGCTGCAATAGATAGAAATAAAGCAGTACAGTAGAAAGAGTGGCTCTGCAATGAGTACTGAATACTTTTCAAGCACTTTTATTCATTTTTCCTTGACTGCTTCATTGGGACAGTGTCTTCAGTCGATGACAGCAGTGACGGCGATTGTCGGCGGTAGGGAAGGGTGGAATTCAAATCAAATTGCACCAATGACAAAAAAGAATCGCATGTTTCGCCAAAGAAAACCACTATCCAGTTAAATGGGAAGCTAGCACAGGAGTAGATTAGGGACTTCTGAAGCAGCAAAACAAGAGGGTGCACCGAGAGTATATGCTAATATTGATCCTTAGAAGTCGTTATATGCAAACAGACCTGGGGAAAAAAAAAGTAAGCGTTTGGCGTATATGTGGGTCTGGCTCTGAATACACTGCTGCTCCCAATGCTCACAAACAACTAACCCAGTATGAGGCAACTACATAGGCCGGCTGTGGCTCAGGTGGTAGAGCGGGTTGTCCAGTAATCGTAGGGTTGGCGGTTTGATTCCCGGCCTACATGACTCCACATACCGAAGTGTCCTTGGGCAAGACACTGAACCCCAAGTTGCTACCGATGGCAAGTTAGCGCCTTGCATGGCAGCTCTGCTACCATTGGTGTGTGAGTGTATGGGTGAAGGAGACACAGTGTAAAGCGCTATGTAAGTGCAGACCATTCATATTGCCGCGACACTATAAAATAGTTTACAGATTACAGCCCATGTTCTGTCAATTTATTGTTCTGTCCTGCACTCATCTCACACTGTCGTGTATTTGCACCTCATGTTGTCTTGCGTACTGTTCTGTGTTCTGGAGAAATGACATTTCGTTCCAATGTATACAAGTTACTGTATATAGAGGAATGATAATAAAAACCCACTTGTCTTGACTTGATTTCTGCTGAGGCAAACATTTCGATTAGTAGCTTAACAGCATCATTCCTAACCCCGAGTTCACATTACTGAGCAACAGGACACTCTTGTTCTTTGTAGTTTGTCTCTTTTGGGCCTGGACTGAGCGTTTTTCGTACCGGTGAGAAAGTACACAAAACATAGTACAGGATTTACTACAGTATACAATATACTTTTGTTTTAAATGGATGTAAAATGTTTTGTAATATTCCAGCACGAGCTCACACCTTAAACACACAAACTAATAAAACTATGATTTAGAGTTGATTTTACAAATCTGTTTATTTATTGAAAATGTCTTTGTCGTCTTTTTCTTATCCGTGCTTTACTGAACCGACTGTTTGATATCTCATCAGACCATCAAACAGCAATTTCCTCTTCATCCAAGAAAAAAAGAGCGAGGGCGGAGTCAGGGTTAGTTACTATAGCAACACGGTCTAGAATTCACTACTTGTCAGTGTGAGAGTTGTTGACACTCATTTTTAAAAGATAATTTTAATAAGAGTCCAAAAATATTTTGCGTTTTTTTTATGCATTTGTGCTTATGAAAATATTTTTGTTGCTTTATCGTATTTTCTTATTTCCTTTTCCTACAGTATTTCATTTTTTTTTTTACTTCTATTTTGTTTTCGTTGCTGTAGTACATGATTACCGTTGCGGAGCGTTTTCTGTATTACATTCACACTGGGAACTGAAACAGAGGTCAAGAACCAATTTATATCTCTATCATTCGTTCTTTTTAACTCTCCTTCCTCTTTCCATATAACAGGGGCCCCTTACCACTGGGTCTGTGATAGTGTGTGTGTGTGTGTGTGTGTGTATGTGTATGTGTGTGTGTGAGAGAGAGTGAGAAAGAGAGAGAGAGAGCGAGAGAGAGAGAGCAGTGGAAAGGTCTGGGTCAGCGGTGAAAGATAGGGGCCGAGTCGAGTCTGTATTAGGTCGACAGGAAACGCCTGTAACTGACTCTGAAACCTAACCACTCTCAAGAGGGTTGTGTGTGTGTGTGTGTGTGTGTGTGTGTGTGTGTGTGTGTGTGTGTGTGTGTGCTAGCTCTGCTTAGGCCCTGATGTTGCATCTGTGTTGTTTGAAAAAAAAAAAATGGTGTCACAGCCGTTATGTTTCACTCTTTCTCTCTCTCTCTCTCTCTCTCTCTCTCTCTCTCTCTCTCACACTCTCACACACACAAACACACACACACAACCATGATACATCTTGGTGCATGTCCTTTATTGAGAACAGAATATTTGTCTTCACAAAGTCTTTTAATTTCATTAAATATTTGGGGGAAAAAAAGACATATAGAAGTGTTCTGTAGCCTCACATCCTAATGCTAGTTCACTAGTTCAGGGACTAAGAAAGCCCTTGAGAACATTTTGTGAAACCCAATCATTTATATTGTTATAATTATAATAATATTGTTAAAAATGTTGTTCATTAAAGAATATAATCCTCATGAAATAAACCTAACTTCTCATCTTCTATGCAAACACAAACAGGCTTGCAACCAGTAAGCAGTGTTGGGTAAATTACTCAAAAGTAATCCACTACTGATGACTAATTACTACTTTAAAATTGTAATCTGATTACATTACTGGTTACTGCATGTAAAAAGGAATCAGATTACTAATTACTTTACTTCACAGTAATTTACGTTACTTTCAAAACCTACAAAAATACACTACAAAGTGAAACTCGTAATGCTTTCAGAAATTGTACCGTGCGTCACTCAGTACGTTTACACGGACAACAATAATCCGATATGAACCCGATTAAGACGATACTCTGATTAAGAAACTAGCATGTGAACAGTGATTATTGATGACCTTAATCCGATTAAAGTCATACTCGAAGTAAACACAAATGTGTGGAGTGTGGATGTGTGGAGTATTAGACGTGTGGAGTATTCCTGTTTTTGTGGCATTATCGACGTGCATTACAGACATGTACACACCTTAATCACACTGTTAACATCGTGTGGGTTTTCACCGCATTTTGTGACAGGACACGTACACACACGGCAGCGCTCAACCACTTTACAGCAAACAAGAGAGCACGGCTGCGTCCCAAACCGCGTACTTACCTACTGTATAGTAGGAGAAATACACATATTTATATAGTAGGTAAGTATGTAGGTAAGCCGCTTATCACACAGGGTCATGGGGAGCCTGGAGCCTATCCCAGGGAACTCGGGGCACAAGGCAGGGGGCACCCTGGCTGGGGTGCCAATCCATCGCAGGGCATAATCACACACACACTCATACACTCATTCACACACTATGGACAATTTGGAAATGCCAACCAGCCTACAGCACATGTCTTTGGATCGGGGGAGGAAACTGGAGTATCCGGAGGAAACCCCCAAATCAAGGGGAGAACATGCGAACTCCACGCATACAGGGCAGAGGCAGGATTCAAACCCATAACCCTGGAGGTGCTCCCCAAATCTAATCATACACTGTATGTCATGAAAAAAAACATTATGCATGACGTGGGCAAATAAAGAGGTAAAATTATTTATTACACATTGATCTAATTCAAATAGCATACAGGTAGAGTTGAGCTTGCTTAAATTATTATAATTTACATACAACTTATAAAACAACGAATAGTGATCGTACTCAAACATTGTAGAGATGGAGCTGGTGAGTGGTATAACGTGGTTACGTTAGTGCACAGCATGACATAAAGAGATTACGAGTGAATGTTTGATACATATCTGATTGAGACAGAACGCTGATATTTATTGTAAGGAAAAAAGTGTTCGCTCTTCCTTTTTTTTTTAATAAAAGCGCAATTGTAAGTAGATCATTAGAATTTCCTTAATGTCCTTATTGCATGACAAAGACTTGTTAATCACATTTTGTGTATTTGCTAATTATATGCTTTAAAAAAACAAAAAAAACAACTCAAACCTGTTTCTCATTTTCTTGCAAAAACTTCGATGGTTGCTTGAGATAGGTTCACATGTGAATGGATAAAGTTATGCTTTCTAGGATTCAGCATAAAAAAAAAAAAATCTTCAAAAATATTGAATAAACATTCATTTTTAAGCATAGCAAGCTCCCCAAACAAACTGAAAACAGAAGTTTAACTCGAAACGGAGTTGATAGTTGGATGTAGCATTTTATAACATCCACTTATGATTTAATGGACTGAGTTTAGGGATTGACTTCTTGAACACAGTTGATGTATTCAGTTTTTGGTTAATGGCAAACTACGACCCACTTGCACTGGCGTGAAAACAGCCAGGCGTCTTGTCAACATCTAGATTTACGCTTCTCAACCTCCAGCAAAACCACCCCCCACCCCAACCCAGCCCCACCCCCTCTCTAGCTCATGCTTTCAGGTTTTCCACTGCTTTGGTGTGCTCTGGGGTTGGAAGTGTTGAGCTGTGCATGTTTAACTTTCATCATGCAGGGCTTAAGCTCTCAGGCCTTCCATCTGCTCATCAAAACCTTTCACATCAAAGCGGGGCTCTGGTAGCATTTTAAAGACTATTTGGTGGTATTTAGGTGCCCTGCAAACAATAATGATCAAAGTGGCGCACGTCCTTTCTTGGCCACTCCACATGCTCGGGCTGAGCCACTGTGGTTTCTTCGTCTAAATGTTCAAATAAATGGCTGAGTTAATGACTGTGATATTCATTCACTGCGCTCTGACTGAGGAGCTTTAAGTATTTTCTTTCAGGTCCATGATGCTTATCCAATGCGGGATTTTCATCTTTCTCTCTCTCTCTCTCTGTCTCTCACTTTTTCTGTCTCTCTCTCTGTATCTCTCTCCCCGCCTACTCCCTTTCTTATCCTCAGCCTAATGTGACTGACCGAGCACATCTGCCTTTTTTCATCCTCTCCTCTCCTTTTCTCTTTTCCTGCCTTCAGCGAGCACTGTGGAGACAAATCCTTGCCATGTGCTGCCTTAACGCCTGTCTGCGCTTCTTCTCTGGGATTTGGAGTGATTTCATGACTTGATCTTCTCAGGGGTCTGTAAAATCTGTGCTCAAACGTTCAAGCTCAGCCAATCTTAGCTGACTTAGAAAGTTAGGATTTAACTAGTATGTGATTACAGACACACACACACACATGCTGATATCGCCACATGAATTCTAATATCTAAAGGATGTGTGTATTCTAACACAGAAATCACACACAGGTGCAACCACTGTATAGTGTTGAAACAAGTATGCAGCCCTCAAGCTAAAGCTAAAATTGTGTTTGCTTTAAACAGACAGATGCTTTGATCCAAAGAAACTCACATCTGAGTCAGAATACATTCTAAGCACACAACTAAGAAAAATGAGTGTTAAGGGCCTTAGGTACTCCAGTCAGGTGCATAAGTATTTGGACACAATCTTCATAATTTTGCCTCTGTACACCACCACAATAGATTTGAAATGAAGCGATCAGTATGTGATTGAAGTGTAGACTTTCAGCTTTAATTCAAGGGGGTAAACAAAAATATTAAATTAACTGTTTAGGAATTACAGCCATTTTTTTTTTTTTTTTTTTACAGAGTCTCTTAATTTCACAGGCTCAAAAGTAATTGGACAATCGACTGATAAGTAGTCTCATGGCCAGGTGTGGCCTGTTTCCTCGTTATTTCATGACAAATTAAGGAGATAAAAGGTCTGGAGTTGAATCTAAGTGTTGAATCTGCATTTGGTAGCTGTTCATGGGAACTCTCAATATGCAGTCCAAATATGTGTTACTGCAAGTGAAGGAGTCCATCATTAGGTTGAAGAAATAAAACAGACCTATCAGAGAGACAGGAGAAACTTTAGGAGTGGCCAAATCAACAATTTGGTACATTCTTAAAAAGAAGGAATGCGCTGGTGAGGTCAGCAACACCAAAAGGCCTGGAAGACCAGAGAAGAGAACGTAAGTGGATGATAAATACAGATGGTTTACCTTAAGATGCAAACCACTGGTAACACTCAAGAACAGAAAGGCCAGATTAGACTTTGATAGAAAACATCTTTAAAAAGATCTGACCAGTTTTGATGCCAGAATGATTGGAGAAGGAAAGGAAGGACTCATGTTCCAAAGCATACCACATCATCTGTCATGTGGCGGAAGTGTTATGGCATGGGCATGTATGGCTGCCACTGGAACTGGGTCACGAGTGTTTACTGATGATGCAACTACTGATAGAAGTAGCAGGATGGTGCACTTCACAGTACAGATGGTTAATGACCCAAAACATACCACGAAAGCAACCCAAGAGCTCCATAAGGCAAATAAATTAAATGTTCTTAAATGTCTAATGATCTCAACCCTACTGAGGTGCTTTTAATTTCTTGAACAAAACTGAAGGGAAAAAGACCCATAAACAAGCAGCAACTGAAGGTGGCTGCAATAAAGGCCTGGCAAAGCATCTCCAGGGAGGAAACTCAGCATTTGGTGATGCTCATTGGTTTTTAGACCTCAAGCAGTCATTGACTGCAAAGGATTTGCATCCAAGTGTTAAAAATAATCATAATACTTAGAATTATGTTAGTCTGTCAATTACGTTTGAGCTTGTGAAAATGGAGGGGAAAAAATGGCTGTAATTCTTAAACAGTTAATGCAATATTTTTTGTTAAACCCCTTGAATTAAAGCTGAAAGTCTACACTTCAATCAAATCAGGATTGATTCAGTTCAATTCCACTGTGGTGGTGTACAGAGGCAAAATGACAACAACAAAAAAATGTGCCGCTGTCCAAATACTTATGGACCTAGCTGTATGTTGTGTAAATAAGCTTGTTAAATTATCTGTAAAGCCACAGTCACAAAGATTTGTGAATACCATAAAATACCTTTTCTTCAGTACCAAAACGCTCCTGTTTTGGAACCAAAATCTCTCGACTTCACAGGTTTTGGGGTGACAAAATTTCCTGGCAACAGCAAAGGAAAATTTTAATGTGAATATTGTGGAGCACAGTGTCAGTCCATGCCAGCTCAGCTACTGTTAAAAATAATGCAGTCATGAGTCAGTGATTCAAGGAGATGATTCAACAATGACCTTCCTACTAAGAATAAAACAGGAGGTACACTGCCAAAGTTAAAGTTGATGCTATGGTTCCAGCCATACATATAAAAAAGAAACAACTAAATGCAATAAAATGTGTGGCAGTCTGGGAAAACCTGTCAGATGTCACTGCGACTGAATTCCGGCAAACCGCCATTAAATGATTACGAATTATGTTTTGATGACTTGTCTGCCTGTAACATGCTCTACTTTAAGGAAACATAACTATATTTGAACAAAACAAACTGGAATTGTTTTTATTTCCTTTCTAACCTTGCCTCAGCTTTCAGCCTAAATAAGGAGCCAGTTTAACAAACACCAAAGGTTGTCTAAAGATGTTTTAATAGCTAGTTTTCTAGCTAGAGCTAGTAAACTATTTGCATTGGGTTAATTCATTAGTAGGATGCCTGTAATGCTTTTTGTTCTACAAGTCTCTTTCTACAAGTTTTCTCAGTGATAAAACTTTTGCACATGTACAGCAATAAAATGACCACAGGAGGAGCGAGATTGTATTTTCTAAGAATCCAGATGTTTGCATTGATCATGTTGTTACATGATCATGATCCATTCACAACTTGGTGTCCAAGCGGTTGAAGAGGCACTGAGGTAGAGAAGAGATTCTGGCTCTTATGTCAGTTTGCGGTGAGTCAAGGTTTCAGCAACAATTTGACAAAATAAAAATTTAAATGCATCCATCCATCCATCCATTTTCTATACCAATTATCCAACTGGGTTGCGGGGAACCTGGAGCGCATGCCAGGGCACAAGGCAGGGTACACCCTGGACAGGCTTCCAATCCATTGCAGGGCACAATCACACACCCATTCATACACTTCGGACACTTTGGACATGCCAATCCGCCATGCATATCTTTGGACTGGGGGGGAACCGGAATACCCAGAGGAAACCCCCACAGCACGGGGAGAACATGCAAACTCCGCACACACAGGACAGCAGCGGGAATCGAATCTTTTTCCAGCGTTAAGTGACATCTGCATAGAACATAATGGACATGTATATCCTGACTAAAATTCTCACAGACTTTCTTGCCGAGTCCGGTGGAAAACAGTCAGTAGGCCTGTAATTTTCTCAAAGGAGGACGTAGAAAAACACAGACATGGCCGATCCAGATGGAAATAAATTGCAGAGGAACACCTGTAAAAGCACATGTAAATTTAATCTTCGCCAGATAGGGCTTAAGAGTGATTTCCTCACACAGCGAATGTCAAGCTTTGATCAAGTTGTTGGTTATGTGCTGTAGCAAAATGAACATAAGCCTAATAGATTCAGTTCGTGAACAGTTTAAATACCAGATGTCAAATCATTTGTGATGCACATGCACAGCGACTGAGAAGGTTGCAGTGTTTTAAAGAATTAGTGCGGTCTCCATAACCACCACTGTGACCTCGTCAGTGGAAAGGGGGGTATGCCTCATAACCTTGCAGTCACTAGAACAAATGAGCTTCCAGTCCCCCCCCCCATTAAAATAAAGGAACTAGGAGACTTTTAATATTCTGTTCTCAAAAATGTCTTTGCGTGATACAATACCATCCTGATTTACAGGGCCTTATGTCTCTAGTGGGAGTAATGTAACAGTCGTGTAAACAAATGCAAACAAACATGCTTGTGAAGCCTGTGTTTGTCAGAGAGCAGAGAGAAATAAGGAGGATGTGGCGGATGTGTGGGAAAGTCACTTCCTCTTTTTGTGCAGCGTGATATGGGGTCCAAGTGGGGCTGTTGTGAGTGGGCCGTTTAGCCGAAGCGTTATTTGGGGCGAGCCAGACAGCAGCCGTCAAAACAGGAAAGGCAGGCAGCAGCTGCTGGAAAATGCACAGCGCCCAGACTTTAACCTCAGGGCCTCACAATCAACACTTCCTGTGGAGCACAGTGTCACTCCATGCCAGCTCAATGACCACACGGCTCCTGTCCACTGCTGCACCTCAGCAAGGCACCACAAATCAAACGGCAGGTGTGACAGCAATCACAGGCAAACAAATTGTACACTCATTTTCTTAAGATACAGCTGCTGCACACTGCGCTATCCACATGACATGCATTTATAGACAACACGGATTATTTTAGTGGATAAAATGTTCAAACCACTCCTATTGATCAGCTCTATTATAGATCTAAATCTTAACCGCTGTAACTCAATTAAATGGTAAATGGCGCACTTATATAGCGCTTTTATCCAAAGCGCTTTACACTGTGTCTCATTCACCCATTCACACACACACTCCAATGGTAGCAGAGCTGCCATGCAAGGCTAACTTGCCATCGGTAGCAACTTGGGGTTCAGTGTCTTTCCCAAGGACACTTCGGCACGTGGAGTCATATGGGCCGGGAATGAAACCGCCAAGCCTACGACTAGTGGACAACCCGCTCTACCACCTGAACCACAGCCGCCCAATTAACCTTCATGCTAGCAGTGATAATGTTAGATAATGTTAGCTAGACAGTTACCTAGTGACTAGTTTATATATGCTAGTACTATTGAGATGTTAAAGCAGCCTGTTTTTTTTTTTTTTTTTTTTATCAGTATTTGTGGTCTGAACCCTTGAACAGCTAAATATTTATCTCTTGATCATACTCAGGAATGACCCATTTACAAAACATTTAAGACAATAGTTTACATTGTTTGTAAGAGTAATGACAGCTTACGTAATTCAGGGGTTCAACACAGTGATGACTGGTCAAGATATCATGTTGGGAGGCTAAAATACTACTACTTACCAGTAAATCGGCATTACTATTATGAAACCATTAGATTTAGACTATAGCATGCGGGATTATTTTAGGTGTAAAATTATTACGTATAAAGATGAGAACATGGTAACCAGAAAAGCTGCTCTTGCTGTTAGTTAGCTCTTCAAGCCACACAAAACATAACAGCTTTGTTGTATGTCCCATCTTGTACTGGAATTTACTTCCAGTTTCCTCTCCAAAGGCATTTTGAAAAATCTAATCTATAGTCTGGGCTGGAAAGAAATCAGCCCCACCCTTTACTTTTATTGGTATTTTTATTTGTGGTGCTTTTGGCTGCGTTCACGACCATGTCGGAATTACTGTAATTACCAGATAACGAATGCTCTACCCGAAGCTGTTTGCATCCTTGGACGCGGAATGAAATTCATCTGTGTGAGATGATGTTGCTGACAACTGCAAAATGACATTATGTCTTTCATTTATTTTCAGATTAATCTTGCATTATTAAGACATTAATAATAGTCAATTATATGAATTATTACACAGAAATATTACGAGATAACTACTTAACTACATTTCTTCTGCTGAAGCTGACACCAATTTGAGTGTTTCCGCATGGCTATGTCGTTGTAATTACGGGTTCTATGAGGATATGAATGAAGTCAGAATCTCATAATTATGGTAATTAATTAATTCTTGGTTCCAAAAATAGGGGGGGGGGGGGGGGGGGGGTCATTTGAAACCAGTTGTTAATAGCCAATAATATGATATGGATGTCACCTTGTTTTAAGTATTTTTGTCCTTGAAAGAGTAAGAGAACTTGAGCCCTGCTACATCGTTTATACTAACTGGCCCTGGTTTAATGGTACAATCAACATTGAGTCTTTTTAAGATCACTTTCCATAGTTCCTCTCAAATTCCAAAAGCTTTAATAAAATATTGGCTAAGATGTGTGACATTGTCTGAAACGTCTGCTCCTTGTACTAGCATTAATCTGCATTAATCTGTTTCACCTCGCGTTCATGTGTTTTCTGGAAGGCGTGGCCTTGGAGGGAACTCTATGGGGAAGACCTTAATATGTTTGAATTTTGAGTTTCAAAGCTAGCATCAGGTAACTTCTACCAAAATCACTAAACATCTTTTAATTGGTTGTTCAGCTCTGACATGGGTGGAAATGATTAGGAGATTACAAGTAATGTATGGGTATAACGCAGTGCTACTATATGTATCGGTTTAGTGCTCCAAATTTCTGCATTAGTATTTGGATATAAACCCAAATTGGGAGTGGTCTAACCCAGAGTTCTGCTGTATAGTTCAGAGCCTCGTGTTTGCCCCCTAGTGGAAATACACCACACCAAAGATGCTCAGTAAGGCTTGTCTAAATGAGACAAGTGTGTGTGAGGAACAGCAGGAGAAAGAGAGAGGGATGGTTTGTTCCTTCATGTGCATTAGACTTTACGTCGTGACTCTAGACAGTATCTATGGCTTAAGACCTGTTTCTCGTGAACTATTGAGGATCTTCTAATCGTCTAATTGTTCCTAGACATTGCTGCAGACTCAGTAATAAACTTTGACAGCAAGGTATTTGTTTCTCTTTTTTTTTTCCACAAATGCAAAGTTTGTGTTACTTCACATCACCAGCCTTTATCTGTCTGGCTATATGTGAATGTCAGGATAAAGCCTGAGGCTGCAGCAGGGTTTTACCAGGGCAGGTGTTTCACATCACTCAAACTGTATGTTTTGAACTAAGTGTTGGTGTGTAAACGTATATGTGATTGAACAGACCCCGTATTCAAGACCCGGGCCTACTGATTGGCTACCGTCTAGAGGGGTCTGAGGAGGTCAAGTGCCAGGAAATGGGTTTGACATGTGATCTAGACCATGGTCATGTTTGTGAATTCAACATTCCTCATAAAGCACGAGAACTTTAAGGGTTTTTTTTTTTTTTTACTTTTAAAACCTAAAAAATAGGAATATTGAGTTATGGGGGAAAAACCCTAGCAATTGGATTAACTTTAGGATTATGTGTTAGGTTAACACAAGGTCCTCATTAGTGAAAAAAAAAAAAAGTGTGTTATTGTGTAGCTTTGTATTTCTCATCATGTTGCATTGCATTAATCTCCAGTGTTAGTAATAATTCTTTCACGCCACTTTTTACTTCTGCCATTTACACAGTGTCATGATACAGCTCACAGTACAGTTTTAAGTCTAAACAGCTTTTCTACACCAGTAATAGTCAAATTACAATTTATTCACAAGAGTCTTCATGATTACAGTAGCAGTTCTTAAGTACATATCTACAGTATCCAGGTGAGATTATCCACTAAAGCAAGAGTAAAACATGGGCATAAACTGGCTTGTAAAGTGCAAATCTTTCGGGTATCCATCTGGGACCATTCATCATCCATTTCCAAAAAATATTCTAGAAAAAAAAAAAAGAAAAAAAAACGATTTGCAGTACTGCTATGCAGTGAATCTCTGTACTTTCTCCATTTCAATGTACGATTTTTTGCCCTTGAAATTAGCCCTACCCTTTTATCAATACAGAGATGCGAAGCGCTTTCCTTTCCTTAACACGTAACTCGGCATATATATTTTCAGCAAAAAAAAAAAAAAAGAAAATTACAAACTGCTCCTTTAAAATATACACATTTACTCAGCTCATTCATTATATCGTTAAGCAATCCCTGACTAGTGCTTTTGTGGCAGTAATGGGTGTTATTTCTGCTCAAATGAAGATGCATCATATACCAGATGAATGTGTAGAGAAATTGAATGCTACCAGTCGTAATGTGATTATCAGTCAGATATGGAAATGCATTCTGCTTCCAAATGCTGTAAATGTATGTAACGGCATGAAAACATGAAATCTTCTGAGCCTGGGCTTGTGCAATGTAGTAGCAGCCTTCCAGATCTGAAATAATCTCTATGGCTAAGTGTCATCATTCCTTATGTTTCCCTGCTTCTTTAAAATGTAGTACGGCATATACTCCTCTGTCTAATCTCTCACATGCACATTTGCACACCAGTTATGATCATTATACTCAGCGCTTGTGCTTCACTCAGCCTTTTCTCTCGCTCATCTGCTCTCCCTCAGACAGATGATTACGACATGCAGTCTGGTCTGGAGCACTCACACACACACACACGCTGGAGCGTCCCGACACTGTCCTCGCAGCCCATTGGCTGATTTCCCTGCCTCGACTGACCCAGTAAACTTGCGGCTGAACCAGGCGTCTGTGTTCTCATTGGCTGTCTCTGAGGCGCATGCACAGACCGACAGATATATTCTCCCATCTCCCACTTTCTTTCCATGCCTCTCTGCATCTCCTGCTCCACTGAGCTCTATTAGCTCATCTCCATTATGCAGAATCATACTCATGGTCTTTCATAGAGATCTGTGCAGTAGAACAAAGACATCTGATGGATTTCTGTTCTCCTTTCTCACACTCTCTCCACTTCCACTTTCCCATGGCTTCGCACCAGTTCATGGCCTCCATCCTCACATTGTAAACTCCTATTGTGTGTGTTTCTATACAAATCGTGGGAGAGAGGAATTGAGGAAATAGGCTATTTTGAAATGCTGACAGAGACATTGATGAATATTTTGAACACAGGTTAGAAATCGGAAGCTGGAAATGTAAATCAGTAGTCTTTGATGCGATCTCTTTTATTTTAAGCACACGTTGAGCGATCTGTCTGAGGAGGGCAGGATCTCTCCATGATCTATCTCTTCCATGTAGTGCCATCATCATTTCCCCTCCAAGCCCAACTCAGAGCTAGGGATTTGCTTTTCCTGTTGTCCTTTTCTCTCCTACACATTCTGCCAAACGTCCTGCCACACTCTACAACCACCCTATTGTATATTTTCCACTATTTTCTATCATTACATATATGTACACTCTGCCCTTTCCTTTCCTAATGAATATACTTATCATCATATTCTTGGCCACGCTCTTCTCTATATATTTTATTTTATTCTCACCCTCACACTTTAGTAGGTAAGGATACATACTCATTTAGACTTCCCATCCACACTCTCTTCCATATTACCATCGTCTTCTCTCCTACACCATCTCTTCCATCCCCTCCGTTTTCCATATTGTCCTCTATATCCTATAATGTCCCGTCATAATTTCCTCCATGCTATCCTTTAAAATCTTTTCCATACTCTCCTCTAAACGTTCCTCAGTACTATGCTGTCACTCTTCTTCCTGTTCTCCGTGGCAATTTCTTTCATAACCTCTTCCATACGTCACTCCTACAGAGTCTCTTCCATACTTTACTATAAACTCTTCTCCATGCTCTGTCATACCCTCCGCCATGCTCTCCTCATTCTACCCTACACACTCTTCTACCCTCCTACACATCTTCTTTCCTCCTACAAATTTTCCTCCATACTGTAAACTCTGTTCTATACACTGACATTCTCCTCCTCATACTCACTTACATATATTCTACCATAGATTCCTCCAAATTTACTTACATAAATTTACTATACTCACTCTCTACGCTTTCCTCCAAGCTCTCCTACCCACTGTAATTTACTTTCGCCTCGATACTCCCATACTTATCCCTCCAAGACTCTTCTCCAAGCTTTCCTACCCACTGTGCTTCCCTCTTTACTCTATACTCCCATACTTATCTTTCCAAGACGCTCCTCTAAGCTCTCCTACCCACTGTCCATTCCTCTCTACTCTATACTTCCATACTTATCCCTCCATGCTTTGCTCCAAACTCTCCTACCCACTGTCACATTTACTTTCTCTTCTATACTCCCATACTTATCCATGTTTCTCCTCCAAGTTCTCCTACCAACTATCATTTGGTCTTTCCTCTACGCTCTCATATTTACCCCAAGACTTTTCTCCATGCTCTCTCATTCCACATTCTCTCCATTTTTCCTCAGCTCTCTATAATTTCCACTGCATACTTTTTCTATACTCCATACTTACACTTCCCTTCCAGACCCCCCTCCCCGCCCACTGCTTCCATATTCTACTCTCCTACTTTTCATGATATATACTCTCCTCCATACTTTACTCTCCTACACTTGCCCAGTGCCCTAATACACATTGCCTTCAAGACATGTTTTCCACTAAGCTCTGTAACATAATCTCATGTTGCAGAGCTTAGTGGAAAACATGTCTTGAAGGCAATGTTTTTGTGTATATCTCATACTAAATAGTTTTAAATCTTCAAAGGAAATACAACATAAAACAAAGGCAACCTGAGTAAACACACAATACAGATTTTTATTTATTTATTTATTTTTATTGAGGCAAAAAAAAAAAAAAGTTCCAACACCTATCACCAATGTGAAAAACTAATTGCCCCCCCCAAAACCTAGAATCTTTTTGTACCATCTTTAGCAGCAGTAACTGGAACCAAACTCTTCCAATAGCTGGAGATCAGTCTTTCACTTATTACTAAGACTAGGATTTACTCCTATGCTTTGGATTATTGTTTTGATGCATAATCCAGTTGCGCTTGAGTTTCAGTTTATGGACTGACGACCGGACATTCTCCTTCTAGAGAGCAGAATTCAGGTTTCCCTCAATTACTGCAAGTTGCCCAGGCCATGAAGTAGCAAAGCATCCTCACACCATCACATTTCCACCACCATGCTTGACCATAGGTATGATGTTCTTTTTGTGAAATTCATATTTCAATCACCTTCTTCCTCATCATTTCTGGAATTTCTTTCAATTTTGGCATAGTGTGTTACTGGGTAAGACCTTTTAACCAACTTCATGCTGTTGAAAAAGTTCTATTTAAGTGTTGATGTGATTGAACAGGGTTTGCAGTAATCAGCCCTGATTGTGTCTAGTCCAGCTGAACCCCATTATGAATGCAGTTTCATAGATTTGGGGAATTTGTAACTGCAGGCAGGTGGGGTTTACATTTTCACACAGGCCCAGTCAGTATTGGATAACTTTTTTTACTTCAATAAATACCATTATAATTTAAAACCTGTACTTTGTGTTTACTCAGGTTTCCTTAGTTTGATCTTAGATTTTGTTTTAATTTCTGAACCAATTCAGTATGAGAAAAACAGAAGAAATAAGAATTAGGCAGAAATCAGGCAAGTATATTTTCACAGCACTGTACTTTCTCCTCTCTATACTCTACGCCACACTCTCTACACTATTCTTTTCATATGAAGTTCTTTCCTTCACACTCCCCCCTTCACATCCACCTTTCCAAACCACTGCCACTTTATAGCCCTAGTAAAAAACACACCCTGCTGCAGTTCCGCACTGAGGCCTGTTACAACGCAATAAACACAAAGGCTCATGTTAACATACACATGCTCTTTAACACTCTTTAGAATAAACACAGGCATACTCTGTCTTTATCACATCTCACATGTGTACACACACACACACACACACACACACACACACACACACACACACACACACACACACACACACACACACACACACACGTCACAGGCTTTAGATCCAGTCAGCTGCTAGACTCTGCTGGCTGAGTCTGTCTGAAGTCTTCCTGTTCTCCCACAGGTGTCTCATGTGTCTCAGGTCTGTGTGTGAAAACCTGTGCAGGGTTTTCTATTTCCAGCCCAAAGTCATTCAGATTGCAGAGAAAGAGCGTGAACATTCCTGTCGAGAGCTGAACCTGAAGGAGCTTTCCAAGGGAAAAAAAAAAAAAAAAAAATGAAGGGGATATGGAAATGTTCAAGAGCTGTTTACTTGGAAGTGAAACAATGTTGCTGCAATGTTACGGGAAGACAAACTCAGTTCCTCTTGATCTGAAATACATAGTTGTGATATGTAAATATTTATATGGAAAAAAAAAAAAAAGAGCACAGAGAAGAGGGTTCAAAAATGTTTATTCACCCATATCCTCTTGAGTAATCCTCATATGTGGATTTCTGTTTTGTCCTGTGAAAGTTCGACTAGGAAGGAGTTGTCAAATACGCTAATATTGTCTTACTAATTTTAGATTAATAAAGCCACAGGATGGGGGGCAGCGTGGCGTAGTGGTTAGCACGGTTGCCTTGCACCTGTGGGGGTTGGGGGTTTGAATCCTGTCTCCTCCCTGTGTGTTTGGAGTTCTCCACATGCTTCAGGGGTTTCCTCTGGGTTCTCTGGTTTCCTCCTCTAGCCCAAGGACATGCATTGTAGGCTGATTGGCATTTCCAAATTGTCCATAGTGTGTGCACTGCCATGAATTGGCACCCTGCCCAGGGTGTCCCTTGCCCTCTGTGTCCCGAGTTACCTGAGTTACCCCGTGACTCTGTGTAGGATAAGCAGTATAGAAAATGGATGGAGGGAAATCCACAGGATGTCCACAGAAACGAGAACTGTGACCATTGTGTGATTGCCTGATCACTGCTTACCAATGGATCTCCCAATGCATTTATATCTTCTGTGATTATCCATGTGAACAATATTTATTGAGATTCATTTAGATACTTCAGGAGGAGTGTGACTCAGAGGTGGAGGGAACGTGATAGGAATAAAATCAGCAAGTCATTTGTAACACCATCACCTTGTTACTATGAGATGGAAATAACGTCATGATATGATTTCTAAAAATGATTTCTCGTGTTTGTTAGAGAAACTCATACATTTCCATAATGGAAAAATTCATTTCTTGTATTGGATGGGGAAGTCAATCTTCCACTCTGCCTGGCCTCGTTCCCTGCAGCCTTCTCAATCACCGCTGACATCATCCTCATACCATCACACGCCCGTGGTTGATTCTCGCATGCGTCCCTCCAGCTCCCAACAGGCTTGCTGCCTTTCTTTGCGAATCATCTTTTCACACGTTGATGCCGCATTTGCCTGTTGAGAAATAGCACCTATCTGTCCGTCTTCTCAGTCGCGAATGAACTGGGCTAATAATAGTCAGGGAGCTTTTGGTCAGATGGAAATAAGAGCTTCTTCTCCACTGGGATGCACTGACATCGCCATCATTCTTCTCATATGTGTTGCTCCATGCAGGGGCTGACATGCACTGTTTTGAGACAAATACACTATTGCACGTGTATGTTGTTTTTTTTTTTTTGCTCTTTGAGGGTCAGAGCAATGGTGTGTTCACAGTAATTTACTGGAGGAAAAACTCCCTAAGATGATATGAGGAAGAAACCTTGAGAGGAACCAGACTCAGAAGGGAACCCGTCCTCATCTGGGTAACAACGGATAGTGTGAATGTAAAAGAAAGTTCATTATGGTTTTAACATAAAGCCTGTTTGTTGAACTAGTCCACTGTTCAAAGGAGACCCGAGTGCAAAACCCGAGATGCCACCAAATTCTAACCATTAAAACGAGATAAATACAAAGCAGTCGTAATTTCTTCTTGATTGTCTTATTTTCCTGTTTGTCTCAGTCTTTCCTGATCCACCCCACGTGGTTGTTGTTCATATCCATTAATTCTAATTAGTCTTATTATGTCTATAAAAAAAAAAAACCTGTTTGATTTTGCTGTGGCTGAATTCTGAAAACATGATGAAAAATCTGGTTTTGACCATGCTCCAACATCTATACTTGTAGAAAACATAAATATGTTTGTTTTTTAATCAAAACAACGTGGAAACCTTGCCCTGGCTGTCTACCTGCAATGGTCGTGTTGGTTAAGCAGCCATTTTAACAAATGGTTAAAAACAACAACAACAACAACAACAACAACAACAACAACAATAATAATAATAATAATAATAATAATAATAATAATAATAATAATAATAATAATAATAATAAAAGAACAGTGTCTATCTAAAGATGTCTAAAACCCCACTTGCTAAATGTGATTTCCACACATCATAGTGAATGTCAAAGTTGCTGGACAGTTATGCGCCATAGCAAAATAAACAATAGCACAATCAGTTCAGTTCAGTCAACAGAACAGAACTGACTGACATGATTGACTTTACTTCAGGTGACGAGACAGAGCCTTTTGACAGAAATGTTTCAGTGGAATTGAAATCTTTTAATGCAATTTTCTCCATTATACTTTTCTGTGTAATATATTTCCAGGTGGGCATGGTGGCTTAGTGGTTAGCACATTTGCCTCACACCTCTGTGGAATCCCAACTCTGTTCTCCCTGTGCTTTGGGGGTTTCCTCCAGGTTCTCCAGTTTCCTCTCCCAGTCCAAAGACTGTCCATGCATTCTAGGTTGATTGGCATTTCCAAATTGTCCGTAGTGTGTGTGTGTGTGTGTATTTGTCCTGTGATGGGTTGGCACTCTATCCAGGGTTTCCCCTGCCTTGTGCCCCAAGTTCCCTGGGATAGGCTCCAGGTCCCCCATGACCCTGTGTAGGATAAGTGGTACTGAAAATAGATGGATGGAAGGATGGATGGATATTTCCAGATCAGCACATATATTATATACTCCTCTGTTTGTCTTGTGGTAAAGCATATATTCTAGTACAAGATATCTAAACTTCCATATTTTTTATTTTTATTTTTTACTATTGATCCCTGTGTTCTTTTTATTTTCAGCTCTTTTTAACTTGCGACTTTTCTGGATTAATCTAATGACTATGACTACACTGGATGTGTCTGCACGGGCCATGGTTTTGATGGAGTATGAAAAAGGCCAAATGAAAAGACGTCTCTGGATTCCTGAAATACTTATAATTACATTTACATTTAGTCATTTGACAGATAATTTTATCCTGCCTGATGTTCCTAAAATATAAATGCCACTACCCTGATAATATTTCTTGGCTCTCATGTGTCATGTGTTTGAGGGTTAAATTGGCCTGGAGCGCAGAGAGCAGAGTTTCCCTGAACAGCGAGAGAAAATTCAGGATTTGATAGAAATGCAAATGATAGCTTGACATAATGGTGATAAGGATAATGATGATGCAGTACAGATCCATGCTGCTTTGTAGAGAAGTGCTATCATTTATAGGTCTAGGCACTTGTTAATTCCTGTGTGTGAACATTTAAGCAAATTGTGTGTTGTGTTGTTTTGCTTGTTTAAAGTCTCAAAATCCTCTTCTTGCCAGATATGACAAACAAAAATGAAAACAAAATCAAGCAAACTCTGCAATATTCGGTTGAGCTTGTAATTTTTTTTTTTTTTAATTAATGCAGAGTTTCTGCAGATTTGGGCCAAGATGCATCATGTGACATCATCACAACCTACATTCAGTCAAAGCCCTCTTCGATTCACTTGCCTTGAACATGAATTTTGTGCGATTTGTGCGACTGCAGTTTCACCAATTCAAGTAGTTTTCGCAAAAAAGGACAAAACATTCTGCAAATTGCATCGCAATTTTTGTTTAAAAGCCGCAGCAAAATTCGAACATTTTTGGCAGCAACAATTACAAAAAACAAACAAACAAACAAAAAAAAACAATGAAATCCTGTACGGACCGATTTAGTAAAAGTAACCATTTTAACCTAAATAATTACAATAACATTCATTACCATTGTAATTACACAATTTCAGGTTATAGTATCAAAGAAAATAAATAAATAATAAACAAAGAATGAAGGAATGAACAAACAAATGGATGAAAGAATGAACCAACTGTTCAAACAAACAAATAAACAAACAAATAAATAATTTTTTTTTGGGGGGGATTACAGCTTAAGGTTTGCCCTCCATTGTGATAAAATACACTACTAAACACCGTTTAGACAAGCATTTTTACTTTTTTAACACACACACACTTCTAATCTTTTCAGTCCTAGTTGCATTGCTGTTACAGTGGTTCCTGGCCCTAAGCAGCAAGAGTTTAATTGTATATATATATATATATATATATATATATATATATATATATATATATATATATATATATATATATATATATATATATATATATAGATAGATAGATAGATAGATAGATAGATAGATAGATAGATAGATAGATCTATCTATCTATCTATCTATCTATCTATCTATCTATATATATATATATATATATATATATATATATATATATATAGATAGATAGATAGATAGATAGATAGATAGATAGATAGATATAGATATAGATATATCTTTATCCTATGATGAAACATTTCTTTCCTGATGGGTGTGCTCCACATCGACATGGCACAAGGGCTCACAGGTGAGGATGAAAATTATGTAAATCATAATCAATGACATTACCTTACTTTACCATACTCACCTGAACTCCAGTTCTAACTAACCAGTTGAACACCTATGGGAGATTTTGGAGTGACGCGTTAGACAGTGCTCTCTAACACCACCATCATCAAAACCACAGTTGAGGAAATATCTTTTAGGAGAATTGTGTTCATCGCTCCAGAGCAGTTCCAGAGACTTGCAGACATGATGCCAAGGAGCATGGAAGATGTTCTGGCATTTTACAGGGTTACAGTGCAGACCACAGCCTCGTGACCACAGGGACATCAGCTCAGTGATGTGTGACATCCACAGAGCACACGGTGGCTAAAGAGACACACTCTGGTTTAAAAAGAAGGACTAATGGTAAAGGTGTAATCATGTGGGTCAGATTTGGCTTTTGGTCTGTGCCAATAAAATTTGGAGTAGGGAAGTGCTGATGGTGGCCAGGAAGCAATAGCAACATGTTCCTTTGGCTGTGTATTGTGGTTTTGCGGATTTTGGGACAGAACATTTGTACAGCTTCTCGACTCTCAGGCAAATTTGAGTTTCATTTACTTTCACTGGAATATTGCAGAGGACTATATAAAGGACTATCAACAAATTGAGAGAGAGAGAGAGAGAGAGAGAGAGAGAGAGTATGTGTGTGTGTGTGGCTTACCATCCTCATGCTGAATTTATCTCCAGAGCTCATGAGGATGTCTGACGGTTAGCTGGAAGCGGTGTGCATAAAACCTCTTCAGGAGCCTGTGTGTGTGTGTGTGTGTGTGTGTGTGTGTGTGTGTGTGTGTGTGTGTGTGTGTGTGTGTTTACTTATGTTTGTGTGCGTGCCGATGATGATTAGCTGGAAGTAGGTTTTTTAAAACCCATCTTGGAAAGTGCGTGTGGGAACTTTAAACCCTCTCAGCTGTGTGTTTGTGGGAAGAGGAGATGGAATAAACCTTGCCTGGGAGGCAGATCTGGCTGGCAAGTTGATTGTCCACGGGAGCCTTAATGTTGAGTCAAAGAAAGCAAATTAGAAATGCATCTTAGCAAAGCTAATCCTGACAGACAGGTGACTAAAAACTGCTACAATATTTTGGGAAACGGATAATGAATAGAAATAGCACAGCACCGTGGTCTAACCCCGATGGGCTACATCTTGTTTATCAGTGCAGTTTGTGTCACACTGAAGATTTCTTCAGAGAAATTGTTTTATATTCAATACAGTGCTTGCTTTTAATTAAATAGGACCAAAAATACATAATCCTCTAGAGTGGTTTAGTTTTATTTACAGTCTTTCAGCGTGTGTTGGTGTTTCAGAGTAACAGTGAGGCTCGATGTGCAGTTCTGAAGTCAAGGACAAGCATTTGAGAAATGCTGTTCAAGATTCCAACAAGAATTCATCCTCTTTCTCTCTCTCTCTCTCTCTCTCTCTCTCTCTCTCTCTCTCTCTCTCTCTCTCTCCAAGCTCCTTTCTGATCTGATTAACTTTTAGTTCAGATGATTTCTCATCGCACAGCTGCATCTCTCAGTGTGGAGTCTGACCTTCAAAGATCATTGGCCCAAGCGTGCCGTTCATCTCAAGCTTTCACTTGAACAGATAAAAGAAACATGTAGTCATTGAAGATTATTTAGCATTTATAGAAAGAGTCTATAGTATCAGCACCTTGGAACATGACAGTATGTTTTCTGGCACGGAAGAATTGTCAGGACAGAGGACGTTGCTTTTTTTCTCGGTAAGATGAGAAGCTGCAGTTGTTTTGGTATTATTAATTTTTCGAAATGAACAAGAGTCAGGTGAAGATGCTTTAGCATAAGTGATAACAGGAACAAACTTGTCTCATGGATTTTCCTCTATATTAAATGTAAATATGAACGTATAAAAAAAATACTGTGGTGTAAGAGAAGTTGAACATTTTTTGGGACATGGTGTTATAAGAATTAAGAATTATTGGGTATTAAAATCCGTATATCAAGACAATTCTACAGTTGATCCGATCACACTTCTCAAACATTGCTCACAATGCAATGTAAGCATGTTGAAATGTAAACATGGCAACAAGTACACAAAAATATCCCCCCCAAAAATATATTATGTTTATTGCTAAAAATGTCTGGAAACACTGAATTTACATTTGAATAGCTTCTCAAGTTTCTAATGCTAGTAATAACGAAACAATATTGCACAAGCAAGAGAGCTTATACTAAATATCAGCACAGCTGTGATTCGGCCATAGGCACGAGGTCGCAAGGTGAGTGCAGTGGGTAACCGTGTCCGTGTTAATATTCAGTATAACCGCACGATTGCAATTCTGATATTGCGTTTATACAAACAGGAAACTAACATCAAGTAAGTGACATTTCAGACACAATATGGCCAAAGGTTTTGTTTATTTTTGCTCCACTAGCAGAAGTAGATAACGAAGAAGCCCGGCTAGCTAGCTCACATCGATCCGTACATTCCCGTTAAAAGTGCTTCCAGTGAAATTGGCTTCACTTCTTTCTTTTCATGTTCATCTTTCATATCTTAAGTCAAAAGTTATATTCATGAAAAACGTATCATTTGCCATGCACACTGATGATTTCACTAACTCTACTGTTGTAACCACATGTAGTGGCTTTACTAAATATGAGCAATCTTGGAATGCCAGTCATCCAATCAAATTAGTGAATCAGAACTGTTGTGTAATAGAAATATTTGGAAAAAAAAAAAAAAAAAAAAAGATGAACATTGTGACTAAAACACTGATTAAAGCCAGTGTTTTGATTTGTCTTGTTGTTGTTGATAAAATGTTTTAAAAAGATTTAATAACTGATTTCTTAACTTCTTATGTCATTGACTGATATTACTATTGTCAGGAAAATGTCTACAAACACAGATAACTCTGTTTCCCAGTACACACCAAGACCTACGAATATGGCTGCCGTGAACTAGAGATCCCAACAATGGACTCAGTCACGTTCACCTGATTACTAATCACTCACACCTGAGAACAATCTCAATTCACAGTATTTAAGGGACTCTCGTTCACGTTCTCACTACGAAGTAATGCTCAGTGTGTCTATACTGGGCTTTATCGATTGTTTTGTTGCTAGTCTGCGGTTGTCCTTTGTGCTCTCCATGGTTTTTGTGTTTTGGTTTTGCCTATGTTGTTTGGTTTGCACGTCGCATAAACTTTGCCTGTTTCTGGATTATGATTTTGCTGTTTCAGGATTATATTGCTTTTCAATTTGCATTTGTTATTCTGTATTCCTTTTAATAAACTCTCTTGCATCTATACCCACTTACCTGTTGAGACATTATTAGCCGATTACTCTGTCTATTAATAGAAAGAAATCCTACGGTGTGGGGGACTAGAAAGTCATCATGTACAAAAATTCAGTTTCTAAACTCTGGCAAATGCCCATTATATAAGTGAAAAAATGCCTAATAAAATGTCCTGTTCTTTCTAGCTGTGATCTGTTGAGTTTCTATGAGGCTCTGAATTTTCTACAGGTTCATTATAACCCTGAATAATTGGGGCAGGAATGCCTCCTATTTTATTTCCTAACTAATAAACTGTCTTAGAGGCAGTTCCTAAACTAATAAACAACCGAAACTGCTCCTTGCATGGTGTTAATGACTACTTGAATGCAAATGGCTGTGTTCGTTGGTAACACTGCAAACTTCAAAAACAGAGAAGGAGAGGTATCTTTCCTTAATTTTATGCATAACAATAGCTGAGAATTAGCAAAGAAAATGACACATTTTATTTAACATAGCATAGTTTCTAAATGGGGTGCCGGTTTCTATGGATTTGCAGGTATTCAATTAATTTCAGTTCAATCTTATTTATAAACATCAGAAATCTGGGCGTTGGTTTCAATTCCTAATGAACAATGGCAAGGAAAAGCTCCCCGAGGAAGAAACCTCTCTGGAACGTCCTGGGATATCTCTGGAACAGCAAGACCATTTCATTTGTTTTTGCTGGAGATGCAAGACATTTGGGTTTGTGATCAAGAGATGAATAGAGATGAAAGAATGAGAGAAGAGTATAGAATTTCAGCTTTTATTTCTTGGTATTTATATGTAGATGTGTTAAACAACATAGAACATAGCACATTTTGCATCAGACCACCTAATTTGTAATCGAGCAAAAATATTGAACATGTGACTGACAGGTGTTTCTTGCTACCCAGGTTTGTCCTCTTAGATTGATTGTTTAAACAATAAATAGCTCTGAACATTTACTCTTGATTTTAGTCTTCAATTTCACCGGTGAAAATTGCATTTGTTGTTAAAAAGGATAAGCCAACATGAAGATCACAGAGCTGCCTATGGGAGAAAAGCGAACCGTTTTGAAGCTGAGAAAAGAGGGAAAATCAATCAGAGGCATTGCACAAACATTGGGTATAGCCAATACAACAATTTGGAATGTCCTGAAAAAGAAAGCAACCACCGGTGTACTGAGCAACAGACGCCGAATGGGTCAGCCAAGGAAAACAACAACAGCTGATGAGAGAAACATTGTGAATTATTAAAGGTTCTGTGTTTCATGTTTTATAACACAGATAGATTTAAATACCAGGAAATAAAAGCTGAACTCCTACACTCCTGTCTCATATCCATGTTTTGATGTCAAACTCAAATGTCTTTGTTGTATAGCACAAACATTTAAATTGGCCTCGCCTTTCCAATAGCTTTGGAGGGGACTGGATATATATTGTTATACCATCCATCCACCCATTTTCTATACCACTTATCCTACAGGGCCGTGGGTAATCTGCAGCCTATCCCAGGCAGCATTGGGCACAAGGTGGGGTACACCCTCCATGGGGTGCCAATCCATCACAGGGCACATTCACATACACATTCACACACTATGGACACTTTGGACATGCCAATCAGCCTTCCATGCATGTCTTTGGACTAGGGCGGGAAACCGGAGTACCCGGAGGAAACCCCCACACGGGGGAGAACATGTAAATTTCGCATACACAGGCTAGCGGCAGGAATCGAACCCCCAACCCTGGAGGTATGAGGCAAACGTGCTAAACACTGAGCCCTATTGTTATACTCTGCTATACTTTATGTTCAGTATGAGTTTATTATGCCCATATTTGGAGTTGGAGGCTTAAGTCACTGATTAAGCCCAGAAGCTACAGTATTTACTTTACGAAAGTTCTGTGAATTCAGAGTTGGGTTACAGTTTCTTAAGTTGATTTTTTGGGCTCCCCATTCAAATTATGCAAATTACCTGTATGTATTTCACACCTCTGATGGTAACTCAGCTCTGAACATTGGGTAAATGTCCTGGAATGAGCAGAGGAAGTCTTTATGTAATATCAGGTAAATGATTTGGCAGATACGATTTTCCCAATGTGGCTTACAAATGAGGCAGAATTCAGTCCATTCACAGAGCTGATCAAGTTACAGGCTCCTAAAGGTTTATCTGACATCCCTGAGATTTGAACTCACAACCTTCTAGAACCTTAACCTGAGCGACCATATTCCCCATTAACCTTCATGAAGATCCCAGTGTAGGGTTTGATCTCATGACCCTGAGATTCAAAGCATGAGCCAGACATGTTTACTATACTACAGGGGTAAATGCCATCTAAAACCAACATGCACACACGTGCTAATGCTTTAGGTGTTTGTGTAAGTGAGGACTGTACGTGACCTCGACATTCGGCTGGATTAGCTGTAGCATGGCATGGTGATTAAGGGATCTTTAATTGTATTAGTTGGTCAACAGATGTTCAGCTCACTAGAGGAGGAATAGGTGGGGAGCAATGCCAAGCAAATCAGCTTGATCTACTGCACTGTAATAAAGGCATCTATGATCGTAGGAGCTGTATATATCCGTGCTTTGCCCTGACGCCAGTCTAGATGAAAGGTTATCGTATGACCTGTTCAGTACACTCTGTGATATCCTTCTTTCTATTTAAATCCAAGTGATGCATAGGAGCATTAGAGCAAGGACACGAGATTACATTAATGATAGAGCAAGATGTTCTGAAAGGAGGTTTTCTTCTTTACACTTGCTCTATTCCTCATTCCCTTCGCTGAGTAAACACTCTCTGACAGTTGTGGGAGGAGAGGATGTGGGGATGGGAGGAGAAGAAGAAAAAAGAGGAAGAGAGAGAGAGGAAGAAAAGGGAGGTGGAGTGGGAACCTGGTGGTGGTTTGATCAGCAGATCAGCTTAAGTCTATCCTTCATCAGAAGCAGAGCTGAGAGAGGAAGCAGACTCTACAGAGGAATAAACACAGTTTGAAGTGGCTTAGCCAGGCCTGCTAATCTGAAAAAATCCCCTCTATTTAGTGGGGCGCTGTTAGCTGTTTAATATGTTCTCATAAATCTCCTTGAGTCATGTTTTTTTTTCTTTTTCTGTAAAAGATGCAGCAGATTAAATGATTGTGAGTCCTAAAAGAAACTTGTTACTTCATTTGCTCACACCAAAGGTGCAGGAAGACATTCCGTCATGCATGGGATGAGGAGGACTTCTGAATTTCCTGTGTTTACACTGAGCTGTTTTATTGCATGCTTTAGCCCTCAAAGACACAAGCATGGGAACTGGACCTGACTGATTCCAGTGTGAGTGTGAATGGTACTTTGGGCCACAATGGCACCTCAGGGCTCCAGGATGGAAAAAAAAAAGTGGTATCTCACTATCTGTTCAGTGCTGACATCAAAGGAAGAAGCTTGGACTCTGCTGCTTGTATGTACAATATACAGGAAGACATATAGAATTCTGGTCTACTTCCCGTGACACAGTGTGCATACAGGTCACTCTTTATTTATACTCTTGTGTAACTTATTGTTACTCGGTGTCTGTAGAACACATCCTTCGATGAGTAAGGGCTTTGTGTTTGTTAACCCAAGGCCATGCTGTATCACATGGCACATTGTTAAGACACTTTTTTTTTTGTTTCTCCTTCTGGCCACATACAGTGAGAATTACTGTATTATTGAAGGGATGTTTAGAGTCAGCATTTGTAAGGAATGATACACATGTGAGTGTTGCATTATACAATAGTTCACATGATGGTGTATACTACAGGGTGTCCCATAGGGGACTAGGAATGCCAACACCATGTTGTTTGTGCTTTCGTCAGTGGAAGTTCATGGACATCCACTTCTCGGTAGGCCCGCAACACTTCCAATCTTTTTGAATTTGTTTAATACACTCAGCCACAGTGCAGTGTGTGTGTGTGTGTGTGTGTGTGTGTGTGTGTGTGTGTGTGTGTGTGTGTGTGTGTGTGTGTGTGTGTGTGTGTGTGTGTGCTGTGCTGGCCATGTTTCTTGTTAGTCAATTGTAACCTTGCGACAGCTTCCTGATCCAGCAATGAGAATGATTTCAACACATTCTTCTTTTGTCAAAGACATTCTTAAAGGCTGAGTATATATATATATATATATATACATATATATATATATATGTATGTGTGTATATATATACATATACAGAGATATGTATGTACATATACATATACACAGAGAGAGAGAGTTTTGGGATACCCTGTACTGGGCAAAGCAACATTCATACGTTTGGATCAAGTACACATTGTCCTATAAACTCTCAGAAGTTAACAAACTGTATTTTTTTCTTGCTGCTGGGGTGGTACCGTCAATAGTATGCTGTATGGTTCAGCCTTTGTCAGTATATTTTACCTGGGTGTCACGGATTAACGTAATGAAGGTTACGACGGATGCAAGTGCAGATAAGAGCTTTTAATAAAGAGAGGCAGGCAGACAAATCCAAATCATGAGACAACAGCGTGGTCAAAAACAGGCAATGGGTGAGGGGATCTGAAAACAGGCATAAGCAAGGCAAGGTGAGAATCTAGAATGAGAAACAAGATCAAAGACCCTGAATCAAAATGAGGAACAGGGTACAAACATTTGGTACGGTGATAACACTCAATACTTCGCAAAGAGTGAACGCCTCGAAAGTCCTTTTAAACTGTGGTGTGATTGTGTGTGAGATTGGATGCAGGTGTGCGTGATCAGAGTGAATGTGAGTGCTCTGGGAATTGCAGTCCATGGCGGCCATGTTTGTAGGCCTCAGTGCAGGGTGGGAAATGTAGTCACTGGTTTGCTGTGATATGACTCTGGGAAAGTAAAATGTGGTGTATCTTTAATTAACATTTGGAATAAAGGTACACCAGTGGTCGTTAACGTCCAACTATATACATTCAATTAGTATTAAAGGTTTAAACATACATATATACATACACACAAACAATGTGCCATTGATGTTACAACCCTAGCAACAAGGATAAGTACAGTTTAGTAGCCATATAGTACCTACTATATATTTTGCATCTGTTTGGTATCATAATTGTACAGTTAAATATACGGCTGTCATTGATGTATGACTATTTTGTATATTTAACTGCAGTGGTTCTTTTCACCTGTTATGATAACTATGTTTAGTTTAGTGGCATGTCCCTAAAACTAGTTAGTCATAACACTCATAAACATTATCATTCCCTCATCAGCCTTGATTTTTTTTTCTTTCTCTTGATATTAATAAGACAAAAAAACAAACAAACAAACAAAAAAAAAAACAGCATGTCATGTTTCCAGGAAAGCAGAGAGTGTAAAGTCCACTGTCCCTGTGTCTGAAAACTTACCTGCAACAAAGTGCTGACACTGGAGACTCCTTCCATAAATGTTAAATAAAATACTTCTTACAGAAAGCATTATTCTCGGACTATGTGACTTTTCTGCCATACAAAGCCATGTGAAATAGCTGTTATGCTGCTCTTTTTTTCTCTCTCTTATGCAAATTATCCTTCTCCATACAACAAGAATGGTAATACTATCAACACCTGTCAGATTCAGTGTGCCTTTCCACCTGTAATTATGGCACGGTTGAGGCTGTTGAAGAAGTCCAGTAGTAGCGAGTGGTAAGCTGGCAATTGTGTTGTAGCAGAGATTGCAACACAAATGCTTTAGTACCAGTTTACCAGTCTTCTAACAAGCACTAGCTGCATTTGATGGTTCAGGAAAATACAATCTTATCAAGCGATACACTATATGTCACACTAGATGAAATGATTATACATCATTGCTGTTTGAATGTTATACGTGATGCATCTGGATATTGTAGTATATTCAAATTTCATTGATTTGTCAGTGCAGTTTTGTGTGTTTCGCCATTATTTACATTTCTTTGATAGCACCATGGATCAGTGTTGGTGCCTGACAGCTCCAGGGTCCATGGTACGATCCTGAGCTCTGGCTACTTTCAATGTATAGCTAACACCTACAGTAGCTTTATCTAGCGTTTGCTTATTTCTTAAATGGCTTCAAGTATTTGTCTTCAAAATAACATGCAAACAGAAGCTTTTATTGTTATGCTACTGTGTATACCTTTTCTGCAGACTTGCTCGTTTCCTTATGATCTGGAAAAATGGAAGAAGCAAAGCATTAAAGAGCTCTCAAGCGGTTTGTAACTTGGTCTGTGGTGTTTATATTAGCACAGTAGACTTTTCCTCCTGTATCTGCCAGTCATGAGGGCACAGTGTAATTTACCCGGCGTGACTCAACCAGGCCTGCATGCCATGCTCTGCTGAATATTGTCGATTTGCCTCCACATCTTCCTCCCTGCAATTCAGACTCCAGAAAAGAGCCATATTAAGAATCAGATCAGTTTCCCTCAGACCATGAAGAGCCATTTAATGATAAGGGCAAATATGATGGAAAACTGAGAAAAACCTATAGTTGTTTGGGTGGGTCAGGAAATGTGGTGTTATGGACCATACATTCACATGATTACACATTGTATATTTTTATTCCCTTCTTTTCTGCTTGGTTCTGTTTTTAATCTCTTGTGTATTGTTCATCAAATGGAGCATTCTTTAATCCGAAAAATGTGACAGTGTAACTGTATGTGTGAACTCAGCATCTTATTTGAAGCTCAGATTGATCTTTTCCATTCCCCGTTGAATAAATCTTTCGGTCACAGCTACAGTGCACACTATATTTACTCACACATGGCATAATTAAACTTAAGCTTTGGGATTTAAACGCTGTTGACTTCCTCTCACCCTTGCATTCCCAATCGCTATGTTAATGGTTGTATCCCTTGGGTCAATAATTCATGTGCTTTCTGGCTTATTTCTCTTGCTGCACTGCTCCAGTGAGTTGAAGCAGCAAATCGCTCGGCTTATGCTTACGAACTCGGCAGCCAAACCCTCCTCATTAGAGCGCAACACTCTACTTAAACGTTATGGAAGCAGTTCTCACACATTCTAGTGCCTCTCTCTCTCTCTTTCTCTCTCTCTTTCTGTCTCTCTCTTTCTTTTCTAACCACATTGATGCTGATATGTGATTTGGAAACCTTCCTACTGCATGGATCATTATGCAATTTGAGGGTTGTAATTGCTGTAATTATGTAGGGACTGGGGTTCTTTTTGCTGGCTTTTATGGAAATGGGAGGGTGAGTCTAGTTGTTTAGCCCTTCCCATGAGTATTTCAAAGTTAAACGACATGTCTTGGCTGTCTAGACTGAATCATGAAGCGTGATGTTGCACTCTCTCTGTCTTGTTATATTTACAACCATATTATTTTCCTTATATACAGTGGAAAAGTATGAGGCAAGCACAGACATGCAGGCAGGTGAGGAAGAACCAAGGGAACATTTTCAATTGCACATGCAGATGTCCCCCCCCAGCCCCCCCCCCCCCCCCCCCCAACAAGTCTGTGCCATTAATTAAAAAAGACAATCTGTGAGGAACCGAATAGGACAACTTGAGATGTGGAACAGTGTACAACCCCAATTTCAAAAGGTTGTGACGCTGTGTAAAATGTAAATAAAAATAGAACGCAATGATTTGCAAATCTCATAAACCCATATGTTATTCACAACTGAACACAGACAACATATCAAGTATTTAAACGGAGGAAATGTACCATTTTAGGGAAAAAAATAGGGTAATTTTGAATTTCATGGCCACAAGAAGTCTCAAAAAAAGTTGAGTTTTTTAAAAAGAAACATCTGGAGGTTAATTGGCAACAGATCAGTAACTGATAGGGTATAAAAGAGTATCTTAGAGAGGCAGAGTCTCAGAAACACCTCCAGAACTTATTGTCTGTGAACACAGTTCATCGTGCCATCCACAAATGCTGGTTAAAGCTCTATCGTGCAAAGAAGAAGCCATATGTGAACATGATCCACAAATGCTGCCGTCTTCTCTGGACCCGTCTTCTCTGGACCAAAGCTCATTTAAAATGGACTGAGGCAAAGTGGAGAACTGTTCTGTGTTCAGGCGAATAGAAGTTTGAAATTCGTTTTGGAATCCATGGACGCCGCATCCTCTAAACTAAAGAGGACTAAAGAGGAGAGGGACCATTAGGCTTTTTATCAACACTCAGTTCAAAAACCTGCATTTCTGATGGTATGGGGTGCGTTAGTGTTTATGGAATGGGCAGCTTGCACATCTGGGAAAGGCAACATCAATACTGAAAAGTATATACAGGTTTTAGAGCAACATATGATTCCATCCCATCTTAACTTCTGAGAGACTCTGCCTCTCTAAGATACTCTTTTTATACCCAGTCATGTTACTGACCTGTTGCCAATTAACCAAATTAGTTACAGAATGCTCCTCCAGCTATTTCTTTTTAGTAACACTTACTTTCCCAGCCTTTTGTTGCCCCGTCCCATCTTTTTTGAGACCATCAAATTAAATTCAAAATAACCTTTTTTTTTTTTCTCCTTAAAATGGTACATTTACTCAGTTTAAACATTTGATATGTTTTCTATGTTCTATTGTGAATAGCATATGGGTTTATGAGATTTGCAAATCATTGCGTTCTGTTTTTATTTACATTTATTTCACACAGTGTCCCAACTTTTTGGAATTGGGGTTGTAAGTGTGAGGAAGAACATATTGGTGTAAATGTCAGTGTTTGTATAGATTTTTCATCAGCTCCTGCTCCTACAGCGAGAGATTACTACAGTCAAGCAGTAACACCATCCCTGGCTGCTAAAATAAGGTACACAAGTGCAATGTTAACATTCGCCAGGCCTAGAAAATTGTTAATGAGCTTTTGCTGATGTTTGTCAAAGACTCTCTTCTTCACTGTATGTTTTGAAAATGGAAGCAGTTCATCAGTTTAGGATAGTGTTACTGATATAAAGTGCACGAGCATACCTCGAGACTATTTCCTGTAATCAAGTGGAGAATTATTTTGCATTTGTCTTTTAAGTATGAGATTTCGATCATATAAATGTCATCTGAGGATCAATGAAGATGAATGAGCAAAGTGGTTTGTTCAGTTACATAGAAAGTCATACAAATTAGTATGGTGGACGAGTAACCCTGCGTCAACCTTAAGGTTCATTTCTGTAACATTTTAAAAAACAACAACTGGGAAATGTCAGGTCACGTTGACAAGATATTGGTTTTATGAGTAAGGTTTCATCAAATAACACATAATATTAGTTTTCCTTCAAAAGCTTCCTCATTGAGCACTGTAAGCACATGGGATACATTTTACATTCATAATTATTCAATCATTTGTTGATTCATAGCTCTGTCATGTCCCTTTAAAAAAAAAAAAAAAAAAAAAAGCATGTAGCCTAAGTCCTGTTCCTATCCTTCACTAACAACACAGAGACATAAATAAAAAGAGGAGACTGGGATGTAGACTAGCCAAACTGGGTAATCCATTAAAATGGTGTACCATCACAAATGTAAACCTTGCTTAAACTAAAAACAGTTGGATAAATCATCTGAAGACAGAGTATGGAAAACAACCAGCTATATCTCACCATCAGAGATGAGCCACAGATTGACTATGAGGAAAAATACCCTAGGAGGACCTGAAGGCAAAACATGACAGACCACAAGAAAGGTGGAAAAAGACAAACAACCGGTTTGTTTAAGTGGAAATAACATGCTTTCCTCTTAGGGCTGCTGGAATTCACCAATTTGTGAGACCAGGGAGGGGATTTGGAGTGTACCAACGTGAGAAAGCAGCATGAACAGTATTAGCTGGTTCAGCAGTATATGGTCTTGGATTTTGGATAAGCTGAACATCTGCTTTCACAATTTTTTTTTTTTCTAAAACAATTAAACGTGTCAAACTTCTTGCCTGTAGTAATTGTACATATTTTATTTATTTATTTATTTATTTATTTTCCTGGTATTTAAGAGGAGTATGGTGGGGATTGGTAAAATATAAATCAAGGTGGTAATAATTGTGAAAATTGCTTGTTAATACGGTTTGTAAAGTCTATAAACTTGTATTTATATCTTTGTATCTTATAAAGCTAGTTTGGGTTTCAGTGAACATGCTATAGAAGTTATTAGAACATTTTCTAATCGCTTGCTAAGCAGTTAGAATTGCAAAAATGTCTGTGGGCCCAGGCAAACCACTATATAAGAGACATAGGAGGAATGCAGGAGGTTAATCAGTTGTTAGTTGGAGGGAATTGTGTGTGTGTGTGTGTGTGTGTGTGTGTGTGTGTGTATGTGTGTGTGTGTATACACACATACATAGTTTTATATTTATTTGCAGTATGAACATTTTATTTCTGTACTTCCTGCTTCAATCATTAGACTTATGCTTTGGTATGTACTTTGTGCATACATCGGTGGTGCCCCATTAGTGGGCCATTGAGTGACACAGTACATGTAAACGGATCTGTTTGTATATGGAATATATGAATATTTCATGTGAAAGGCATGAAACTTCAAATCCTGTAATTAGGGTTCATTCGAAGCAGAGGAATGTTGACAAGGATGGCATTCATTTTTATAAATTTGATCATTTCTTTCATAATTGTACACCTTTCATAAACAGCAGCACAGTGCCATTCATGCAACTGGGATACAGAGCTCAATAACTAATTTATTCAAATTGCCCTGTCTTGATGTAATGTTTTAGGTGATGCTTGCCTGAAGCATACCAATCTCTCAGTATGTTAATGAGTTACACAAGGAACATGTTAAATATGTACACTCCTCATTTACATACAAATTCAATTAACCCAGTTGTGAGGGTGGGGGGGGGGGGGGGGGGTTGGGGGAGAGAGGAAACAAAGCTTTTGATTGATGTTTTATGCGCTAGTGTGGTTTAGGTGTATAGAGTATGAAGGGTACGGAGGGTAATATATCACGAAACGCTCTTTTCTTGTCTACCTTTGATTACTGGAGATAAACAAAAAGCTTGACTTGGAACGATTTGATGAACACATTCATAAGTCATGAAGTTACTAACAAGGCCCTGGCTTATGGCAAATGATAGAGGACTTCCTGAATACACACAAAAGCATGCATAAGCGTCCATGTCAAGTTTTAATGACTTGCTTGAAGCGCATTGTCCAATTAAGGAGTATTGTAATTGGGACACACTGAAAACCTGCGCATATCAATGAAGTGGCAGCCGTACGTCATGTTTGCTTGCAGGCACGTGGAGCTGCGGCATGAACTTACAACATTTACATATTAGACAATTAACTAAATTGATCTCTGGTGCATCTGATGAGAGGTGAAAGCAGGTCTTTGTCTCCTCTGGGGTTTGAGCACACTGGCCTTCAATCACTGGTGTCAAGGATAACACTGACACTAGTGCTTCATTAGCATATAGCTAATTAGGCCACCATAAATAGGCCGACACTCTCTAAAGCTATGAATTTTTTATATGGTTTTGCCCAATTTCATCTACCAGAGTCAACCATAAGTGCAGGCTTGATATGCATGAAATGTGTACGTATGCGTTTGTCTGTCAAAGCGTTTTGTTTCTGACACGTCTTCCTACCACGATGTCCTGGATCATTTCCTGAATTTTACCCCCACAAATATTGACCAAGATTTACTCAGATTTCCTCTCGCATGGAGAAAGAGGGGATCGTCTACATTTCACAAGGCTAAATGTGTGTGTTTGTATTATCTCTTCTCAAGGCCAGTGAGGACGTTCTCAGAAAGTCCATGCTGCTCATGGGAAGCATAGTTTTCCTTGGCAAGGCCTTCTAGGTCTTAAGAGATCTTCCACTCGGTGATGTGAGAATGATGGGGGTGTTTTCTCGGGTAATGAAGCAGTTTTCAGGTTCATCTCGGTTGCTTCCCTTCCAGGAAAAAGAATTGTGTTGCAGAGGTCATTATGAACTATACATCACAGCAGACACATGCTCATAATTCAACAGAATACCATTTATGAATGCAGGAGCCTTGAACAACCTTTGGACTCATTATTCCTATTCTGTAGGCTGAAGATATACTGGGCTGAAAAAAACCCGAAAAAACAATATGCTATACAAACATATGCACTACTGTGGGCTTTTGTTCAACTACATGCTTTTTTGATTAGGTATGACATGAGGGAGGATCTGTGTTCACATAGAAATGGAAATGCGAAATGAGATTCTTATTCTTAGATAACAGGGAACATTATTAGAACGTTCAGTCATGTATTCTACACTTTGTCGGAAGGACAGGCTGTAATCATCCAAAAATGATGGTTCTGCAATGCTCTGAAAATATTTGCTGTAATTATGTTTGCTTCACAATGTTCTTCACAAGCTCATACAACGTTCTGGGTTAGATGAAAATTGACTTTACTTTGAGGAAACGTATTGTATACCATAGCTCTGTTCGATACTTGATTCTGAATGGTTTAGTTGGCACTGTTGATTTATTTTCCTGTAACAGCACACAGTAAGTATTTTACTCCTTGAGCGTGTAGTTAGGGGGGGCATGGTGACTTAGTGGTTCGTACGTTTGCCTCCGACCTCGGAGTTTGGGGTTCGAATTCTGCCTCCACCCTGTGTGTGTGGAGTTTGCCTGTTCTCCCCGTGCTTTGGGCGTTTCCTCCAGGTACTCTGGTTTCCTCCTCCAGTACAAACACATGCGTTGCAGGCTGATTTGTATTTCCAAATTGTCCATAGTTTGTAAGTGTGTGTGCGACTGTGATGGGTTGTCACCCCATCCAGGGTGTCCCCCACCTTTTACTCCGAGTTCCCCGGGATAGGCTCCAGGTTCCCTGTGACCCTGTGTAGGATAAACGGTACGGAAAATGGATGGATGGATGGTTGTGTGGTTATGTTCCTACAATTGAACACTGCAGAAATACTGCTGATGCATGGTCCAGGGTTTAGGTTTAGGCTTAAGGAAGGATTAAGCTGAAGTAGAATATTGGACCTACAGTAGAGGCATCATCTGCAGAGAACTCACTTAAGGAGATGTTTCAGCCTTTTCAACTTAATCTGCATCACTAGCATATAGGCAAATACCACTACAATAAGTACTTAAAGTGTTAAGCACTTAAATTATATATATGATTTCAAAAATAATGGTAATTTCAGTTATGTAAGGTATAAAAAACAACAGGGTGTGCTGTTATAGGAAAATAATCCATGACAGAGTGGTGTGTTTGGTCTGACATGAAACAGAGTTACTATACCACTCTGAAGTTAACAGCATGTCCCATAGTAGTTTATTCCTCTCACACCACAGACACATCAAGCTTTGTATCCATTTATAGTTATGGTAATGTTGTGGTATGTCCATGAAACAAGTTCCTGTTATCACTTATGCTGTAACAGCCATAACTAGTGATTTCCATGTCAGCCTCTCTTTCTTCTCTCTTTTGAAGTTAACAAAAAAATAAATAAATTACATTTTCTTACAATGACTCAGAAAACGTACCATTACATCACTACCTCTGACAAAGCACTGACACTGGAGACTTCTTAAACGATTTTAAATAAACATCTCCCCACAGAAAACTTAATATATTATACTATAGTATAGAAATGATAACACATTAGAACAAGTGCATTAATATAAACCTGCGAGTTACCTTGTAGCTGAAACTTCTGACAGAACAGCTGCTATAGAAAATGACCAATCAGAATCGAGAATTCAGCAGTGTTGTTTAATAATCAAACTTTAGGAGAGAGTAAATGATCAGAACAGGTTTTATCGTCACCCATCCACTCATCCTGAGAACTCGACAGATTGAATGACCCCAGAAACAAATGTTCCTAAAGTGCAATTCGGGTAATGAATGTAATTGTTTCGCCAAAGTGGCTGAAATGACTAACTAAGAGAGACAGATCGAGTGTTAGCTAGCAAGATCTGACTGGCTAATGCTGAATTGACAAGTAGGATTAGTATCTTTTTCCTATGTTTTTCCTCCTTACTTCCTTTTTAAGCCATTAGGGGCATTCAGCATACTTTAGTCCCCAAATCCTATTCCACATGTAGATCAAATCTCATTTTCCTGCTGAAATGTTTCACACAGTGCTCAGATTTAGTGGCTTTAAAGCAAAAGATTAAAATTGTACAGTGCTGGCCGTGATTAAGTCTCGTGCTTGTTTCGGAAGACACAGAGCTATGCACGATAGGACAGAGAAAGCTATGATTAGACAATCCTTAACAGGAAATTGTTCAGTTGTAGCGTAATGCAGAACACTGTAGTGCATTTGTATATTAAGGGTTTAAGGGGAAGTCCCGTGTATGAGTATATAAGTAATGACTCGGCTCGTCTGTAATTCCATGAACTTGCCTGTACCCTTAACCCTTTCCTTCTTTCGACATTCTTCCATGTGTGTGTAGTTTTATTTATTCGCTCTTCTCCTATTTCCATTCTGCAGTCAGTCATTTTCAGTTTTCTTTTTCAGTCTTTTCCCATAGCTTGGTGAGAGACACTGCAAGTAGGAAGCTACCCCATTTGAGGACAAGGACAGTCTGAATTTATCAGACACCTATCTGGCAGAGAGACATAGAGGCATATTATTTATGGAAGACATTTATACTTCAAAAAACACTATTGAAAAACAGACTTTGTTTGTTTTGTTTTTTTCTTTCTGGCACTCATACAGGACCAGGTTTACTTTCCTTTGATGCACTTTCTCTCCATGGCTGTGAATTAGTCCCCTACTGACATTTATATTTAATATAAAGACACAAACGTAGCTTACTAGTGACTCAACACACTGGCCAATTAGGCTTTAGTGTAGTATAATGTGCAAGAAAAGCCGATCTGTCTGCCTACTTTAGATGACCCCAGTCTCTAAGCGCTGAGAGTGTCGGACACAAAACTGCTAAACATGCTAATTATGTTTTGTACATCTTAGACGCCCTGATTTACTAAAGCTTGTGCGAATAAAACACATGCAAGTGTCGGGATCTTGAGAATTGCATTTTAAATTAGGGAAATACCATGTTTGGTCCATTTTTGCCTTAATGAATATGCAATTTGGGATGTTTTTACATAAAATTGCTAAATGCAGGACAGTATCTATGCAAAAAGTGTTATTTATTTATTTGTTTATACATTAGATCTTATTAATACTGTATATAACCATATTGCATAATAATAGTAATAATAATAATAATAATACATGAATATACAGTATTACATGTACATAAATATACAGTATTGCAACATATTACAGTATTATATATATATATATATATATATATATATATATATATATATATATATATATATATATATATATATATAAGTGCATATTAAACACTTAAACACACAGCTGCAGTGTGTCATTTATTACTAACAAAGGGAAAGTTTTAAATTTGCATAACCCTGTTTTCCACCATTTGATGCCAGAATCAAGACTTTATAAAGTTCTCTCAAAACACTTCAAAACAGTCTTGAAATTTGAACTGTGGCGCAATGGTATATTAGAACCATTTTTATATTCATATTTACCTAATGAAACTTTCTTGCTTTCTGTACGTATCGTATTTTGTTTTTGACGCATCTCACTGCTGATGTTCGGCGGTAAAGCTGAGGTGCAGTTATACAGACTGTATGTGTGGCAGGTTTCAGTTATATTCTTCTGGGATTCTGTTTAATATGTGAGCTCATTACAGACATGATCAACCCAGGTAAAAAGCTAATTTACATATTGTTTCCTCCCCCTATTTAGCATGAATAGCATTCATAAAATTATAGTTGTAAATCACCTGCCAGCATCTGTACACACAATTTATCTGATTGCACACACCTGTTATATAGCCTGTTTGGGATGCACTGTAGTGCATCAGGGCCTGAATGTCTTTTATATGAACTGAGAAATGCATGCTCATTTAAAGTTAAACACACTAAGTCAGACAATAAGTATTAGTGATGATGGGCCATATTCAGAGATGAGTTACCACACATAGTGAGGAATTAATAATAAAAATGTGCATATCAGTATTCATCCATGTCACAGTTACATGATACTCCAACCATGGACTTATAATCACAATTTAGACAGCTTCATGTTAATCTTGAGACATTAATTATCTCAAGGATTTCATGTTTTATAGATAAAATGATGTACTATACTTACAGAACATGAGCTATAAGTGTAGCAGATAAGTGCTCGGTCAGCTTATCCTTCAAACTCTGGGTGTGTTTTCTTTACAGGAGAGCATCGTGTGCATTATTTTATTAATTCGAGAGGGAAAAAAGGGAATTAACATGATAAATTAACTTACATCCTGCTGATACATCGCAACATTTAATGACCTTGATTCAGTGTGTCACGGCTTGATTTAGTCTTAATCGCAATTAATTGCTGGCGTCTGGTATTTAAAACTGGCGTAACCCAACTCTAAATGCAAGGAACTTTCTCTGTGTAAATATTTATGTCAATTTTTAAACTCAAGCCATCAGCTACAGCTCAAATATTAACATCACTGCAGTATGATGCATAATCATGAGGCTTTTTCCTTTCTCTATATAGAGTGATGGGAGAAAAATGCTCAATTAGATCTGCAGTATTAAATCTTAGCACAAAAGATAAATGGAATTTACAGATAATTCATTAGGGATGGTGAATCTAATTGGTTCCTTTGTCAACAAATTTTGTCATTAATTGTGTTTACCAATTTGCAAATCCTGTGAGATGTCTAACATTTTGCCTTCACAATAGGGTTTTTTTTTGGGGGGGGGGGGGGGGGGGGGGGGGGGGGGGTTGGGTTTTTTTTGCTATTTGCCTTCTACTGAACTGATTAGCCTACTTAATTAATCCATTTCATTAACCGCTTTTTAATGTCGCAAAAACGATGTCAGCTGAAATTATCCCTCTCTAACATGGCGGGCGTGTTTTATAAAAGACCGCTCTCGAGATTGCACTTCACATCCACAGCCTTACTGATGTAGCATTCGCTTTGAAATATGTTAAAGAGGGAAATTACCCCTCAGACTCACAGCCAAGTGATGCTGACATCCCGTAATTACGTCCACGACATAGAAAATTAATCAGTCGCACATCTGTGGAGACAATTTAAACATCTGTCAGTCACTTTGACAGCATATGATGGATAATTGTGCATGATGTGTGCTTTCTTCCCACTTGGTTTTCCGTGTTAATATTTCAGCCCCTTTTGCATTTATGATGTGCAGCTCCGCAGCTGCCGTTATTCGCCGTTCCGTAGAAATATATCAGATGGGACATCCATAACACTGCATGTCATTTGCATAAACAGCAATCAAGGGTGAGAAAAAAAAAGTAAAAATAAATAAATAAAAAAAGAAGAAGAAGAAGCTTGTCTGTGATATCATCATGAGATATTTTAAACATTTAACCGTGGAGTACATCACAGTGTCACACACACACAGACGGTCTCTTTCTCTTCTTACACACTGCACCTCAGAGACTTGTTTGTCACTCACTTGGTTGCTTTGGGATTTTTTTCCCCCTCACTTATTTCCCTCTTCCATCAGCTGTAACTGCCTAATTACGGCGCGTTCATGTCTTACAGGATGAGATGGTAATTGTGGTAAAACTGAAACTGTGACACTCTTCCCCCATGCGCGGTGTGTGTATTATGTTTTCAATGTCAGTCTGTTTGGAATCTACACTTCTCACACTCTCTGTATTTGTCTGAATATAGTGGTGCTTGAAAGTTTGTGAACCCTTTAAAATTTGACATATATCTGCATAAATATGACCGAAACATCGTCATATTTTCACACAAGTCCTAAAAGTAGATTAAGAGAACCCAATTAAACAAATGATAAGAAAAATATTATACTTGGCCATTTATTTATTGAGGAAAATGATCCAATATTATATATGTGAGTGGCAATAGTATGTGAATCTTTGCGTTCAGTATCTGGTGTGACCCCCTTGTGCAGAAATAACTGCAGCTAAATGTTTCCGGTAACTGTTGATCAGTCCTGCACATCGGCTTGGAGGAATTTTAGCCCGTTCCTCAGTACAGAACAGCTTAATCTCTGGGATGATGGTGGGTTTCCTCACGTGAACTGCTTGCTTCAGGTTCTCAACAACATTTCTATCAGATTAAGGTGTGCTTAGAGTCACTGTCTTGCTGCATGACTCACTTTCTCATGAGAGTTAGATCATGGACAGATGTCCTGACATTTTCCTTTGGAAATCGCTCGTATAATTCAGAATTCATTGTTCTATCAATGATGACAAGCCATCCTGGCCTAGATGCAGCAAAACAAGCCCAAGCTATGATGCTACCTCCACCACGTTTCACAGATGGGATAAGGTTCTAATGCTGGAATGCAGTGTCTTTCTTTCACCAAACACTACCTATTTAAACCAAAAAGTTCTATTTTGGTCTCATCCATCCACAAAACATTTTTCCAATAGGCTTCTGGCTTGTCCACATAATTGTTAACAAACTGCAGAAGAGCAGCAGTGTTCTTTTTGGAGAGCAGTGACTTTCTCCTTGCAACATGAGCCAATGAGAGAGAGGCCTTTAGCTGATTAGAATTGGAACCTTTGGTTCCTTTGTTACTTCGAGGACTATTACACCTACTGCTCTTGGAGTGATCTTTGTTGGGAACCACTGCTGTGGAGGGTAACAATGGTCTTGAATTGCCTGTATTTGTACACAATCTGTCTGACTGTGGATTGGTGGAATCCAAACTCTTTAGAGAAAATTATGTAACCTTTTCCAGCCTGATGAGCGTCGACAACTCTTTTTCTGAGGTCCTCAGAAATCTCCTTTGTTCATGCCATGTTACAATTCAAACTCTGATAGATCCCTGTTCATTAAATAAAACAGGGTGCTCACTCACACCCTTCAAATTAACTGCTAATCCTAGAGGTTCACATATTTTTACCACTCACAGATATGCAATATTGGAACTGTTTCCTTAATAAATAAATGACCAAGTATTATATATATATATATATATATATATATATATATATATATATATATATATATATATATATATATATATATATATATATACAGAAATATAGAAAATTCTAAGGGGGTTCACAAACTTTCAACCAACACTGCATTTGCCTTTAAATGTTTTCAAAGGTACAAAAATCACCCTCTTTCAAATCTGTATGATTTTCTTTTTTTTCTTTTTTTTTAATGAGATCAGGTATAGCAGACTGATCTGGCATCGATGAGTTACATTATCTCAGGGGAAAGTTTGTATATTAACAACTGATACATTCTCATTATTAGTGAGTGAATTAAAGCCTTGATTGATTAAACTGTAATGAATTGGAGAGCTGCTGTTAGCTAAAGGAGAAGAACTTGCTGGTGAGAGGATCTGCTGGAGTTAGCGGACTTGATCATGGGTGACATCACCTTCCCCTTGGATAAGGGTGAGGAGGAGGACAGCACTTGTCTGACTCTGATTAGCTGAGAGGTGACGAGGGCTGCTCAAGGCTGCTCAGACTACTGAGGCTCCGGAAGAAGAGTGCACACTCTCTCTCCTTCTCTTTTTATGCTTCCCTCTAGGCAAGAGGCATCAATGTATAACTTAAGAAAAAACACAAGCTTGCAATGTTAATATTTCTACATATTCCACCAATCATATGGTAGCAGCACATTGCATAAAATCGTGCAGATCAAGAGGTTCAGGTGAAGAGTTTTGGTTAATATTCACATCAAACTTCAGAATGGGGAAAATGTGATCTCAGTGACTTCTTATTGGTGCCAGATGGGCTGGTTGGAATATTTCAGAAACATCCAGTGAGGAGCAGTTCTGAGGGCAGGAACGCCTTGTTGATAAAAGAAGTCAAGTAGAGAATAGCCAAACTGGTTAAAGTAGGAAGGCTATGGTAACTCAAGCAGCCACTCGTTACAACCACGGTGAGCAGAATGCACAACACGTTGAACCTTGAGGTGGATGGCCTACAACAGCAGAAGACCACATCAAATTCCACTCCAATCAGCCAAGAGCAGGAATCTGAGGCTACAGTGGGCACAGGACCACTGAACCTGGACATTAGAATACTGTAATGAATCCAAATGACATCATAAGGTGTTGATTCATTTTCTACAAACGCAGATCTGACAGTAGTTCTTTCTGCAAGGCAAATCACAGGTTTATAATAATGCACTTATTATTTATTTATTTATTTTTCTTCTAATTTATTTATTCATTTTCATATGATTCATTTACATGTAATTCATTTATATGTAATTCATGTGATTCATTTACATGTGATACATCATGTGATTCATTTACATGTGATTCATTTACTGATTCGCTTATATTTAAATCCAGTTTTAGACTGTGATATTACAAAGGTCTTTCAAGATTATTACTTGCCACACTGTATGAAATAACCCCAATAAAATTTCCTGAATTCTATAATATAATTTGTTCACCATGTGAGGTTTTAATCCTCTAAAAACAGATTCGCAATTGACTAACATTACTCTTTTCCAATAATGCACTTATTTTAATACATTTTCATTTATATAGTAACATCTTAAACAGAGATTTGTATGTTGAATGCTCCACATAAAACACGATTTAATGGAATTGTTTATTTAGCATTTTTAGAAGAAGTCTCCAGTATTAGTGCTTTGTAATCGTCATGGAAAAGTCTTCATGATCGAGGACTTCGCACTTTGCTGCATTTTTTTTGTCTTAACTTCATGGAAAGAAAAAACAGAGAAGCTGTTGAGGGTGCAACTGTTTATAGCTGTTATTGAATAAGTGATAACGTGAATTAGCTTGTTATGTGGAGGCTCCGCAATGTTAGAATTAAATCTTGGCATTCTCTAATGAATGAGATAATGTTATTGTGGTATAAGAGGAATTAAACACTTTTATTCCTAGAAAAATACTTGACCCCAGGATTTTTATTGAATCATTTCACGCACATAGCATTCACTGATTGTTACTCAATGTCTGTATAGTCAAAGAGGAAGACAAACCAGATTGTCTTGTGTGTGTAATTGGGCAGGATGTCATTGATAAGCCCTTTAATGGTTCAGTTTCTCACAGGGATTTGAACCATAAAGCAGTTCCTTATCCGTAGATTACCTGTAGATGACATATTTTCAGATGGAGTCTTTTGAAAGTTGCAGGGCCTCGCTTTGGTGTGGTTTTTCCAGACCTTGAGCAGGCGGGTGTGTACATGTGAGAGTGTGTGTGTGTGTGTATCGTAATCTGTGTGTGTCTCCTGGCTGGCCTTTCTATTTGCTGCGTAACACCGAGCTTGACTCCCACGGCGGCTCTGAGATCAGAGGAAAGCTCTGGGTGGCAGAACGCTGGTGTGCAGCTGCAGCTACACACAGGAAGAGGAGAACGCCATCCCACACACTGCGCTCAGCTCATGGAGGAGGCGGGAAGTGCTTTACAGTGCGCACTGGCTCTCGTGGCATGCTTCAGCTCAGCCAAGGTCTATTTAATTTCTTTGGCGTGTTTGCTTACGCTGTCTTTCAAGTCAGTGATTTGTGATATGTGCAGTAACTCTCAGGAAGCTGGGTATTTTATAAGGATCCTAAACTTATTATGTACAGAATGGTTCCTGTTTAATGTGCGAGAAAAAAACTCACACTGCCTGACTTAACGCAAATTGCATGAATAAACTATTTCTTTCTTTCTTTCTTTATCAGCTCGAACCAATCAAACTGGGAGTGTCCTCATGGGTAAGAGCCCTAACTACCCATTTATTAGCAAAAAAAACTTTTAAAATCTCATTTTGGGCTCTTGGTGATGCTGGGAGTTTAAGTGGCACAACAAAACTGGGAGGAAGTATGGTAAATTTTATACAACAGAAAGAAGTTCTATAGACTACCATAGACATCCATGGCATTTATAATAGTAATAACAATAACAATAATAATAATAATAATAATAATAATAATAATAATAATAATAATAATAGATGTAGCCACAAGATGTTATTACGGGTTTCAAGTATTGTGATGCACAGACAACATAGAAGTCATATCCCTTTCATTCAGTTCCATGAAAAAAAAAAACTTGATTTATGTAATTGACACTTTCATTTTGTTTTTATGAGCAGTTTAGTTCACCCTTTCATAACAGCACCACATAATGGCGGAATGACACAGCTTTTATTGGCACTCTCTAAGGTGTGGTGTTAAATCCTCCTACCAAGTTTGGTGTCAGTACAGGGAAGCGTTGTTGAAATACAGGCTCACTTCCTGTTTGTCGTCATCTTTTTTTTTTCTTTTTTTTTTTTGGGGGGGGGCACAATTGGAAAACTGCCATGAATATCAAAATACAAGATCAGCAACACAAGTTAGTTCCATTTATTATTAGCGTTAGATTGTAGACAAATTTCTGTGTGAATCGTTACTATAAATACATTTATGTACATTTACATTGTACATTTACAAAGTAAACAATCAGATTAATATAAACCTGTGATTTGAATTACAGACGGAACTACTGTCCGAGCTGCTGTTACAGAGGATTAACCAATGCCTTCTGACCTATCAGAAATGACAATTCAACCGTGCTGTGGTATAAAAGCATTTTAGCTCATTCTGTAAATATATCACACTGCACTTATTGGGGACCTTCTTGTCATGAGAATTTGCTGTCAATAGGAGAAGCATTTCCAGTCTCAGGATCATCTGATTCAAGCACATTTGTAGGACAAATAGTGAAATAAATAAATATATAAATTGATTAATTGTTGATTGAATGAATGAAAGTTTATATATATATATATATATATATATATATATATATATATATATATATATATATATATATATATATATATATATATATTTGCAGTTCATTTATTAGCAGTCCTTGAAACAATTATTAATATCTAACTTGTGATTCATGAGCAAAAGAATCATAAGGAAGTGAAATGATTCTTTTAAGTACACAAAGCTGGCCCACTGATGAAACTACAGGGTTTAAGGGACACACCCAATTGGGGGAAGACTGTTTTGACCAAACAGTATGCCAGATTTCACAAAAAGCATGCAAATTATTTAATGGCTGTCATATGCTTCACAGTAATAAAACATACAATTCCTATAGGGCTCCTGCACCTTCGATACTAATGTTATATAGTCCATGTTTGAGAAGGAATCACAAGCTTTTTGAAGTTGCCCACCCAATGAAAACATGAAGCATATGTCCAAAGCTAATCGTGCTCCAACTTAAACAGGCTCGGCGTGATAGATCTCCTGCTCAGAGGAAAGATGATTCGTTCTATTGTTCATTTATAGGCCTCCTGCTCTCCTCATGGACACAGTGAGCTGTCTTTCCTCTTGCTTTCCCTTCACTGTTTTCTGCCAGCACTGTGGTGGGTCCCTTGTGCTCCCAATGATGAAATCTGGGCTCTGCTGAGGAAAGCCGCATGGTGGGAGGCCTCAGTGTTTCACCACGATACAGGGAATTAGCTGTTACATGCCTAAATCCTGGGTCTCTTTTCTCTGTGTCTGTCTCACACACATCGTTATAGTTCAGCTCTACCTATTTAGATAGTGTACCATGTGACCTAAGATGTCTGTGAACAGGAAGCAGTGTCTACGGTGGTGTAATAAAAAATAGCAATATGCTCTGTGTTTGATTACTCTTCCTTTTTCATATCTCGCAGACTTCCCTTCGGTAGAGTATTCGAAATCATAGGACAGTTGGGTTTGGGGAAAAATGACAAGATTTATCAGCAAGAGATTGCAAGATAAATGTTTTCACAGGTGGATTATATATATGGAGTTATGGAGTGTGGAGTTATTTTAAGTGCTTACTGCTAAAATCAGCATTCTCATCTTCAACACCAAAAACTGCTATGCACTACTTTGGCCTATGTCACAGCCAACTTCCTGGTAAACAGACAAAACCAGCCACCCATTCGAAATAAGAAATAGCATCTTTCTCTCTCTGATTATAATCAGCTTTTTTTTTTTTTTTTTTGCCTTTTGTACGCGGCCACTTTTTTACTTTGCCGCTCCTGGCCTCTCATCTACACTGAAGTCTATCCAATCCATTTTACTCATCTGCCAATCTCAATCTAGCCGATCAGCGCTCATCTCCTCATCTCTCTAGCTGTGTCTAATCAATTAGACCCTCCAATTGGATCGCCACCACTGCTGGCGTGAACGCGCACACAATTCCCTCTTTTAATACCCAGACTAATAGGTAGAATTGGAGTTAAGTGGTAATATATACACGACCGGGGACGGAGGTGTTCTCCATGGACTTGCGGTTTCCTGGTGTGTGACATACTACGATACGCAAGACGTACTCGCAAAATCTCCTCGCTAATTTTTTGAATTAGCACCTATTACGCCTAATTGGTCCTGTTGTGGTTTAGTCAATATAGTTATATATAGTTATATAGTTATGTGGTATTGTATAGTGAGCAGCTTATGCATAACATTTGCTGTGGTTTATCAGCACCATAAAGATGCGAGATTGCGTTGTTTATGTGGAGGTGTTTTATGAGTGAACAGAAGGATCTCGGAGCCACAGAAAGCCTAAGGGCAGGATGTAATGTCTTTAGTGAAGGGAGGCCATTAAACTTAATCGACAGGTCCCGCTACCCGCTGATCTGGCTTTGTGTAACAATTAGGCCTTGCAACATGGAAAATATTGTTAAATACAGCTACATGAATAATGCAGCGGCTTTATCGTTGACAAATGTGCAGTGTAAATCAAGAGTGCATAAAGCCACACTGGATAAAACATTCTTTACTGTTTTATTTCTTTCTTTCTTTTTTTTTTTTTCTTTGCTAACCCATAAAGCTTCAGGGGTCTTTCCAGCACAAATGGCCATGCTGTGCAGGACTGTAAAATCTTAGGATGAGATAGCAGCCTTGATTTAGGATCGTTTGCATTCAACTCAGCCTGACAAATACTCCATTTGAGTTGTTTATGGAATCATCATGCCCGCGCTCCAGAGAGAGACGGGGTGTGTTACCGCCGGCGAAGAAGCATCACTAATGTGGTAATGTATGAAATAGGCTATATGCTACTACATAACAGAGCAGGAAAATGATTGGGAAAATAATGCAAGGCAGAATTTATGGGTTTCTATATACCAACGTGGTATGAAGGGAGCACTTTTGGCACAAGGGCCAAGATGTCTGCTCAGGATGGTGACATTATATGGTATAAGTATGTGGTATATATTTACAATGCCCTCCACTGATTTTTGCACCCCTGGTAAATATGAGCAATGAAGACTGTGAAAAATTGTCTTTATTGTTTGATCTTTTGTTAAAAACATTCCCCTGACTTGAAACCCATAGAAAACCTGTCCAGAAATGTGGAACTAGATATGTATATATAATATATATATATATATATATAATGTGTGTGTGTGTGTGTGTGTGTGTGTGTGTGTGTGTGTGTGTGTGTGTGTGTATGTATGCGTAGATAAAGGCCTGAAGCTGTGATGACGATGATGATTCATGGGGATTTTTTCCTCTCAAACACTCTCTCTATGTTCTATTTTAAACCCCTCAGCCCTTCTAAGTCCTCCAAGCTCAGGAAACGAGGGCAAAGTTCAAGGAGCTGAAGTGCAAGATCCTTTTCCTCAACACGAGTCAGCACTGGGCTAATCGTCTAAAGACATGGCGTCATGATGCTGACATCCAAAACATTTTGTAGTTTTCCACTGATGCTGTCATTCTTTGCAAGCTCCCCCTTTCTTTTCTTACGAAATAGTCATATTTAAAAACACACCCCTCCTACAGATAGAAGTCCATGCATGGAAAGGTAATGTGATGCGCATTTCTATTTCTGAGGACTTTTCTGGATCGCATCATTGTTTACTTTGACTATTTTCATAGCCCATATTCCCACTAGTACTATATTAATAGCTGTCATGGCCAGAATATGCCAGAGTTACACCCTAAATAAGCAGACCCACTTCCTTCACCTCCATTACTAACAAAGTGGGCCTTATTAGAGGCCTGACCACGATGGTCATCTCAGGTTTAACTTCGACACGGGTGGAGTGGACTTATAGGAAAGCAGCTGGAAAAGTACTGGCACTTAAATGCTGAGCGGTGTAGGAGGCTGTCACGTTTTCGTGCACGTCTTTATCTGTATGATGTAAGGCAGATGAAATTCACAGCGCGGTTTGTTTTCGCGTCGTTACAGATTTTCAGCTCAGATTACATTTACATTGCGTCTCAAATTCAAATTTTCATCTTATATCTTTTGCAATTAGCATAATTGTGATAGGATATACACCAAGCCTATAGATGAGCTCTTAACGGTTTCGTTTCAGTCAGTTTTGGAGACTTGACCAACATTCGGGTTACTCGGAACCTTATAGACAATACCCAGCAGGCAAAAAACAAAAATGTATGCTTTTGGTTTGAGCTTGCAGTTGTGTGTGTGTGTGTGTGTGTAAAACCTCAAGCGCTAAGAAAAGAAAACAGAGACGTTAAACACTCTTAGACTCTTAGTGAATCGTGCTCAAAAGCCCAAGTGAGGTCAGTATGTGTGTGTGTGTGTGTGTGTGTGTGTGTGTGTGTGTGTGTGTGTAGTACAGCAGTGAAGAATGTTCTTCAAACTCTCTTTTCACGTCCCCATTTTCAGACTGCCTCTAACTCAAGGTTAAATATTTGGCTCGGTGATCGAAGTCAGGAAATTGTGTGGAGGTTTTTATTATCATGAATCACAAATCCTCTAAAGAATTGTATCAATGAAATACGCACGCATTGTTCACAACAACCCTGAAGGAAAAATAGCTGTTTTGTGTCTGTAAGTAAAAAAAAAAAAAAAAAAAAAAAAAAAACACATTTTGAGTTTGTCACTGAAAACACAAACACAATATACAACCACAATTCCAAAAAAGTTGGGATGCTGTGTAGAATGTATTCTGTAAAACAGAATGCAATGATTTGCAAATTTCACAATATAGTCACAATAGAACATAGAAAACATATCAAATATTTAAACTGAGGAAATATACCAATATAAGAAAAAAATCAGTAATTTTGAATTTGACGGCCGCAACATGTCTCAAAAAAGATGGGACGGGGCAACAAAAGGCTGGAAAAGTAAGTGTTACTAAAAAGAAATAGCTGGAGGAGCATTCTGCAACTAATTAGGTTAATTGGCAACACGTCAGTAACATGACTGGGTATAAAAAGAGTATCTTAGAGAGGCAGAGTCTCTCAGAAGTTAAGATGGGATGGAATCATATGTTGCTCTAAAACCTGTATATACTTTTCAGTATTGATGTTGCCTTTCCCAGATGTGCAATTCCATAAACACTAATGCACCCCATACCATCAGAAATGCAGGTTTTTGAACTGAGTGCTGATAAAAAGCCTAATGGTCCCTCTCCTCTTTAGTCCTCTTTAGTTTAGAGGATGCGGCGTCCATGGTTTCCAAAACGAATTTCAAACTTCTATTCGCCTGAACACAGAACAGTTCTCCACTTTGCCTCAGTCCATTTTAAATGAGCTTTGGTCCAGAGAAGACGGCAGCATTTCTGGATCATGTTCATATATGGCTTCTTCTTTGCACGATAGAGCTTTAACCAGCATTTATGGATGGCACGGTGAACTGTTTCTGAGCCCATGCAGTGATTTCAATTACAGAATCATACCTGTTTTTAATGCAGTGCCACCTGAGGGACCGAAGATCAAGGGTATATTGGTTTTCACCCTTGTCTCTTGCACACAGAGATTTCTCCAGATTCTCAGGATCTTTTGATGATATTATGTACTGTAGATGATGAGATATTCATAGTCTTCACAATATGATGTTTCAGAACATTATTCTGAAATCGTTCCACAAATTGTCGACGCAGTTTTTTACAAATTAGTGAAGCTCTGCTCATCTTTACTTCTGAACGATTCTGCCTCTCTAAGATACTCTTTTTACACCCAACCATGTTACTGACCTGTTGCCAATTAACCTCCAGCTGTTTCAGGCTTTTGTTGCCCCGTCCCAACTTTCTTGAAACGTTTTGCAGCGATCAATTTCAAAATTAGCTAATTGTTTTCTTAAAATGGTACATTTCCTCAGTTTAAACATTTGATATGTTTTCTATGTTCTATTGTCAATAACATGTGGGTTTCTGAGATTTACAAATCATTGCATTCTGTTTTTATTTACATTTTACACGCCGTCCCAACTTTTTTTGGAATTGAGGTAGTATATTAACAGCTATTTCAGGTGTCCGAAGTGCATAAAAGGGCATAAAAGCAAGCTTAAATTTAGCCAGTCAGATTACTTTGATCTAAGGTGTGGATTTAGTTTCTACAGCAGTGCAGCTTGAGCAGTAGTTCAAATAGCTGGTAAGGTTTTCTGTGAGGAGACGTTTATTTAGCATTTATCTAACAGTCAAAGGTAAAGCTGTTCTGGGCTCTGCAGTTTTACAGTAAAATGACAAGCTGTATTTTTTTTGTATTTACTTTTTTGTCTTATTAAAAAAAGTGATACTGGTGACTGTTAAAAGCTGTTTATAACACATGCAAATAACAAGAACTATCTTGTAACATGTCCTGGAGTTCTTGTGTGAACATTGGTGCTTATTATGCTGTGTTCAAGTCCTCCTCACAGGCTCATGCATATGAGTTCAGAGGCCTTTTGTACGAAGCCGGTTTCGGTGGCTACCCAGGTAGGTCTGCGTTTAGTTTGAAAAAGCTTTTTCGGGTTTCATCGCCATGGTAACTTATACAGCACGGCTATTCTGGGTAAAAAAAAAAAATCGCAAACCCAAATTGGACTGATTGGCTGTGAGAAAAGTGATATAAATCCGATGCATCAAAGTTAACCCTTTACGTAGCTATGGCTTCACTGTTTGTGGAGAAACCTGTGGAGCGCAAATAATAAAGGCACTTTCAAGGAAAATAACCTTTAAGGACAGACACTTTTCCTGATGACCATCTGAAAAAAAGATGTCGATTTTCAGCATCTATGCCCGCTTCTTGAGCCACACGTTAAAAATCTGACACGCCGAAGCCGTGCTCTTACTCTACTGCAAACTGTTTGTATTGCTTGTATTGCTTTGCGGTTCTTTGCGAGTGGTACACATTTGCATGTGGTGGCATTATTCCTGTCTTAATATATTCTCACAATTTTATTTTTATTTGATTGATATTTGTTTAAAACAATTGACATGTATATGAAATGAAATCACATGAACTATGCTGGGGTGAAATGTTTTCAGTCTGTTCATTCACATTGTGAACCTGTAAAAGTAAACATACGCATTTTCAGCAATTTTCCCGAGCTTTAGCAGCCGCAACGGTGTTGCTTTTTTACGGTTAGTGTAGGTTTAAATTCCTTCTATTTCTGCGTAATACCCGATTTCTTTGCGTCAAACGTCTGTATTTCATTTGTGTATTCAGTCTTAGCTGTGTGGATCTTCCAACAAGAGTGATGATCCCAACCAAAATCCAAATGCAAAAAGGAACTTGAAATGTTCTGCATTGAAGAGTTTCCAACCGTGTGTCTCAAGCCCTGTTAGACACTAAAGAAAGAGACTCAGTGCTGTTATTGTCTAACCAGTGTTCTGTATAATATTGCATTTTTAATAAAATTATAGGTTATATCATTGCTTGTATGTTTAAGCTCAAAATTTTATTAATTACATTACATGTGTGGTGTATGTACAATTGCTTAATTTCACAAAGAGTGCCAATAATTAAGGAGTTTATTGCACCTTGAATGAGGGTCAGTGAGGGTGAGAGAGAGAATGCTGACAGGGCTGAGGGGTGGTTAGGGAAGATATCTGATATCTCTCCTCCCCTTTTTCTCTCTGTCTGTCTCTATTTGATGTGCTATTGGGAGGTTGTCTGCATTCAGTTCTGTCAGATCACTGTAACTCAGCAGAGTGCTGGGAGTGGATCCCTCCCCGCTGAGATTGTGCCCTGCCGTAACCCTGTCATAACCCTGTCATAACCTTCTCTGACAGCCTCGCAGATGGTAGGGAAAATGGGGGTTAAAACCCAAAGGCCACATCACTCCACACACTTCCCTTTATCCCCTGAAAGACCAAGTGACCTTGCTCTGACATTCTCCCGAGTCCAAAGACAGGAGTGGAAGGAGGATGTAGAACATGGGGAGGGGGTCAAATGTGCATTTCAAAGACTTGAGCCATAAATATTTGAGAAGAAAATGGCTCAACGTTTGTCCAGATGCTTTTAGCTGTGCTTTATCATGGAAGGTTTAAATATAGGTGTGCTACGTGGCTCCTAGGAGACATAGAGACTATTTAAAAAAAGGCTTAGCCTCGTAGCTGGGGTTAAAGTTCAGTCGCTGCTGGGAGGAGGGATCTTTTGTCTACCTGTCTCCAGTAGCTACATCAAGAAAAGATTCGACTGCATTCAGATGGATCTTTTGTCTACTTGTCTCACGTAGGCACATCACCTAAAGAGCTGAGTGAAAAACAGCACCTTGATATCTGGAGTGGGTTTGGTCTGTACTCTTGTTACGTTCAGTGGTGACGTCTTCAACGTTCCATTTCTTTCTCGAAAAAATTCTTAAACTTACCTAAATACCCTCAAGCTTCCCTGAATCTCTGGAAACGTCCCCCAAAATAATTCAGAAGCATATAACTGACCTTCACCTTGTACCAGCTAGAGACTGCATTTGGAAGAACAAAGAAACAAGCAAAAAACAACAACATTTAATACCTACACCCCAAATTCGATTGACTCAAATCAATAAAAACATACATGCAATGTGTTTCAGAGCTGAAGCATTAGCTAGCAGTCTGGTTTCTGTCTGTGGAAATGTAAGGTTGATTAAGGACATACAAGTAACATGGAACCTTAAGTCTAACTGAAGCATATGTAGCTTTCCTCACATAATCCATTCCTGTCAGGACTTCTCCTGAATCAGATAGAGGACCCGACGTCTCAAGAGTATCCAGCCTTGGACTCTGAGGTCATGTGAGTCTATTAACATAACTCATGGCTCAGGTGGTGAAATGTTAGCATGTAGTCTCACAGGAGAGACATAATGAATGACCTGCTAATTGGGACAAAGGGGGGAAAATGTGTGCATTAACAAATTAAGAGATGGTACCCATAACCAAGGGCAAAAAGGGTCCAAGAATCCTTAGCTGGGGACTATGCATGATAACCAGATGAGTTCAGTATGTTCTTTTCTAGAAGAGTCATTAGAAGTGAGGATCTTCTCCTGCTAGACTTTTTTGGACTTTTTGTGGCCATTTTGAAAATGTAAATACCAAACATTAGAGTCATTAGATCCAAAAAGAAAGACTTTCACAGACTTTTTTTTTTTTTCTTCCATATTTATGTACTCTCTCTGGTCTGAAAACATGACTTGGTTAAAAAAGAAAAAAAAAAAAAAAAGAAAAAAAAGAAATAAAAAACAGAACGTTTCAAGGCAGTTTGACAGAGAAGTACTTGCTATGTTTAATCTCCCCACATCAAATTCAAAACAAGTCATAATCAAAGTTGACACGCACACATAATCGTTTCTTGCACAATATCTGCCTGAACAAGGAGCAGTATTATGTCCAGCACCACTCGCTGACAGTTTGATGTAACAATATGATATGCTGAAATTTATGTTTTGGAAGATTATAAAAAGTGTATTGTTTTTTTCTTTTTTTTCTTTTTCCACATAGACATTGCTTATCGTAAGAATTGATTTTTTCAATGGATAAAATTATGAATCACATATAAGTGAGCTGTAAGCATACCAGATGAGCATTTGTTCAACATCATTATAGTTTAAAAAAATAATAATAATAAAAATCAAAATAATAAGATGTGCTGGATCGAGTGCTATTTTATAAGCTGCTGAATAATGAGGATGGCAGCCATATTGTTAAATTAAACCAAATTTCCAGTGATTAATGAGATAATTACGACCAGAAATATTCTTAAAAACCAATTTAAGCAGCTGTGTAACCCGGCTCTAAATACACATACATTTCCCCTAGTAAACATAAAAAGAAGTCATCGACTCTAAAACTGATCATTGTCCTGGGAAGCTGGACATTTTGCAAATGGTAATAGTTACACTTTGAAATAACCTGGTAACACTTTACAGTAACAGTTCATGAATAATCATGCACTAATACCTGAATTAATACTTACTTAAATATGAACTAATCATGAGTTAAGCCATGCACTTATCGTGAACTAATGAAGAGCTAACCTTAACTAACCTGAACTCGAGTCTTGCGAGTTCATGCGTGAATAACGACCACTTTAAGTACACGTTAGTACATGTCTGTTAGTATTAGTTAACATGTAGGGGTGGACTAAATCAAACCTGCTCTATAAGAAATAACATGAATTAAACGTAGGTAATTTTAAAACGTTTATATAATTTGCCATATGCAGCTGCGTACACAAACATCATAGGATGGCGCTGGATTGCTTTCATAACTTACATTGATCTTTATTATCGAATGTAGAAAGGTGCACTAATAATCGTCACCAATAATTTCATCTCAACCCATTTTGCATCATTCTCCATCCATTTCTCTTCAAATCCCATTGAAGTACTAGTTTTGTGCTCTGGGTGGCTAAAGGGCACGAGGCACTGCCCCTTTACCCATAAGGGTGAAATGAATACAGTAGCATTTCTTTATTTAGCAGATGCTTTTACCTATGAACATTTAAAACCAGTGTTCTATAAGATTATTTTCCGGTGTTTTAGTCTTAGATGTCACTGTATATATATTGACTGATTTATTGCATCTATAGTGCATCGCATTATGCTTGATTATGAAATTATGAAAGTAATCCAGTGCCATTGTCACGTAATCCACGTAATGGAGGTTAGGACGGATGCAAGTGCAGTAAAGACTTTTATTGAGAGAGGCAGGCAGACAAATCCAAAACATGAGACAAGAGGATGATCGAAAACAGGCAATGGGTCAGGCGATCTACAAACAGGCATAAACAGGGCGAGGCAAGAATCAAGAACGAGAATCGAGAAACAAATTCAATGAACATGGATCCAAAATGTGAAACTAGGAACAAACACTTGGTACGGTGATAGCACTCAATACTACACAACGTACAAAGAGACATGAGGGGTTTAAATGACAAACGTAATCAGGGGTGAAACACGAGACAGCTGAAAACAATGGTGACACATCTACGGGACACATCCAATGACAATACAGGGGCGGAGACAGGACAAAAACCATAACAAAAGCACATGTAGAGGGTAAACAATGTCAGTGTCACTGAAGACCCAAAAGCATGCACTTCGGGTCTCCGAGCACGCTGCATGCTACAGCGCTAGCTCGATAGGAAATCGTGACAGCCATCCAATGACGTTTGTGTACACAGCTGCACATGGCAAATTCTAAATAAACAATTTGAAATTATGCACGTTTAGTTCATATTCTTTCTCATAGCGCAGGTTTGCTTTAGTTTACCCCTACGTGTTCATTAATACAGTAATTAATAAACATGTACTAACATGCACTTAAGGTGGTCATTATTCACGCATGAATTCATAAGACCCGTGTAATAGTTCTTCATTAGTTTGTGAGTAGTATTCAGGTATTAGTGCATGATTATTCATGTACAGCTATTGCAAAGTGTTGCTAATAAACTTTAAATAGGTTAATGGTGTTTTTATGGAAAATAATTTGGCTGAGATTGATTTAGTTTCATTCGCCTAGTAGCTCCAGTGCAAAATACAAAAATTTTTTAGAGGCCAATACTTGACTGATCGACAATATTGGAGGTTAGTAGAAAATCATGTACATTTTAAAACATGTTGCACAGAACCATGTCACAAATCATTTATTTGAGTATATTTCACGTATTACTCTTTAGCCTCTTCCTCCATTAGAGAATCTGAGTGTGAATGAGCATTATTGTAGCTTCACAAACAAAAAAAAACAACAACAACAAAAAAATGGCCACAGGTGACATAATGATAAATGGCTCTGCAGAGTTATGAAGATATTGTCAAATAAAATTCTCATATATTAAATATTCATGCTCCTCCTTCAGTCATGAAGTTGTGATGTTAACATTGCCCCCGTGCTATGTTCATCATTTCTGCATCATAAGAATGGGCCTGTCTGGATTTGCTGCTTTGCACATTATTTGCATCTTGCATGCTCCATGAGGCTTAAGCATATAAAGCGAGAGATTCTTGTGCATTTGACTTGCACGTTAATGTCTCCAGCCTGTGCCAGATTGATCGATTGCTTTGTTTGTCGCTCATAAAACCGTCTGTAATAAATTCGGCCCCCCCTCCAACCCTGTTCCATTTATTTAGGCATAATTATTTAGGCGTAATTATGCATTAATGGATGCATGGCTGGTTCTGATTGAATCAAGTGATCCATGCGTTTAGAGGGAGACGTACAGGGCGCAGCCCAGATGCTCACAATGGGGAGTGCTCTCATTAGTTCCTCGTGCCACAAAGGCCTCCGGTGACTCTCTTTTGTGTTTCTGTGGATGGGGGAGAAATGTTCACTCTTCTGGGAGCAACCTATCCTGCGGATGAAAGAAAAAAAAAAAAAAAGAAAAAAGAGTGCTCATGTTCATCCAGACAAATGCCTTTTATTGTCTGTATTTATTGAGCTCCCCTATCTTACGAATAATCCGGGCATATTTATATGAAGAACAGAATCATTTGAGTAATGCTAATTACCTAGACTATTTAATGACTATTTCAGTCATTTTCAAAGCTTCAAACTCTGTCCGTGCATCATGTCGCTCCGAGGTGGTCAAAGTGTGCACGAGAGGGTCGTCTTTAGGCTCCTAAACCTTAAAAATACAGTTTATTAAGTGCACACTCATTTAGTCGTCGATTATGCTTACAACTTCAAGAGGAGACTGCTGGCATAATTGAATGCTGTTTAAAAGAGCAGGAAGGAGCGGAGACGTGATGAGAAATGATACGCTCAAATGATATGCTCAAATGATACGCTCAACTTGCCCCAGGCCTCTATCGGAGATTGTCTGTCTTGTTTTTAATACAGGATGAGAGATTCTACCTCAGCCTTTCGTCTGAGCTTTAAACATGCATGTTCTATGAAGATTGCTTGGAAACTTAGTCACACACCACCCAAGTTTTATCAGATTATTTGGAAATACGGAAATACTCTGTATGCTTCTGGACCAGGATTATAAACCAGTGTGCACTCTGTGTGTGTGTGTGTGTGTGTGGACAGGGGTGTTGGGGGAGATGCGGACAGTATGCAGGTAATAAAGTCATGACAAAGAAGTTGTTTTGATTAATACCGGAGTGATTCGTGGTGTGAGTGTTTGAGGATAACCTTTTGAATCATGTTTGTTTGTGGTTACACATTTTTTTTTTTTTTTTGATGTGTTGTCCCTCTGCTGCTTGACCTCTGAAATCCATATGGACAAAACATAGACACAACAAACTAAGACTGATTGTGTGTGTGTGTGTGTGTGTGGGGGGGGGGGGGGGGGGGCTTTCACTCAGGCCTAGTATGACTCCTTGCTTGTGTGAGCTTTAAACCCGCTGACCACAGCCACACATGGTCAATCTGCCACTGTCACTCTTTACAGCAGTCAGATGAATATTTGGGGCATGCTGGGAGATCACACATGACTGGCCCTTTCCCAACAATCCCTGGGGCAAAGAAGAATCAAGATCTCAGCATTCTAGAATAACCCCCCCACCCGACTGATCCCTTAACGTATGACTTTTATTACACTTTAAACCGCAAAATGTTTGAATTCTTGATCCTGATTGGCCAGAAGGTGTTGATTCGTTTTCTATAGCACCAGCTCTGACAATAGTTCTAGCTGCAAGACAAATCACAGGTTTATAATAGTATGCTTATTCTAATACATTATCGTTTCTATAGTAACAAATTACACAGGGACTTGTATGGTGGACGCTGTACATAAAGGGATTTTTTATATATGTTGATTTTTGATATGGTGACGTTTTCTGTGAGAATCATTTTTTGGAAGGTGTCTCCAGTGTCAGCGCTTTGTTACAGTCAGAGATAGAGCTGTTCCTTTACGTTTCCCCAAAACAGGAAAGTCTACAGGACAGAGGACTTCACATTTTGTTTTATAAATGGTAATGTTTTATAATACATACAAAAATTGTTAGCTTTGGCAAATTGCTGTGGTATAAGAGGAATGAAAGACTATGTGCTGTTGTTGGGAAATAAAAGAAAATGGGGTAGTAACAGTAACTTATTTTGTTATTGAAGAACATTTCATATATTTAATATGTTTATGCATTTAAAAACAGGTTAGTTTATGTTCTTACTATAAACAGTCATCCCACATCAGCCTGTCTTTTCTCTCTCTTGAAATAAATAAGACAAATTTACAGAGAAGGAGCAAAGTATGAAAAGACTTTCCTGAAATCTTACCTCTGACTGTTTCAAAGTGCTCACACTGGAGACTCCTTCCAAAAATGCTAAATAAAATATCTTACGGAAAACTTCACTGCATCTATTACACAGATTTTAAAATCTGTTTATGTGGAGCGTCCACCATAAAAGTCCCTGGTAATAAATTACCATAGACATGATAACGTATAAGAATGAGTGCATTAATATAAACCTTGTAGGTGGCGCTATTGTCAGAGCTTCTCTTATAGAAAATCAATCAACACCTTCTGAACAATCATAATGAAGAATTCAGCAGCACTGTGGTATCATTATTAATAATACATGCTACTAATATAATACATGCTAACAATAAAGTCCCGATAAGGTGCATTTGTTTGTGTTAAAAAGATAATCTTTTGGCAAAAAAAATGCAGAACATGTCTGTATAAACATATACATAAAAAGAACATAGCTGGATAGACGTAGATACACATACACAAACTGTCAGCGTGTTCACATCAATATTCAGGTGCTCTTGGGAAAGCTGCATTTTCAAGCATTTGGCAATTAGTTATATTGCGCAGCTTTTACAAATTCATGAGCAAACTTTATCACATTAGTCGAGAGGTGCCAAGGACAACATTTAAAGGATCCTTAATTATTAAAATGACGAACCGTTGTTGAGAGTCTCCTGCTTTTAAAAAATCCAGCATTAGGACAGGCAGTTCTTTAAAACCTTTTAACCACATCAACATGGATTATTTTTATATTAACAACTACTATGCTCAAACATTCAGTACTGTTGATCACTTATCCCCTTTGCTAATTCGAATGTCTCTAAATCACAGGCTTCAGAGTCCATTTGTATGGTTAATACTCTTTTGTGTTTGACCCAGGGGGATTTCTAAGCAGTGCTTTAGGGTTTGAGGGAAATTCATTTTGGCTGACATCATCATATTGCCTCGTCATGTCTTTCTTATCATTTCAAACGTGCTTTAAGAGATTTTCCTCCAAAATTCAGCAAACCAGATTCCCTTGCCAAATTGCATGCTTCATGCTTTTTTTGGGGCCAAAATGTCATAGAATTTTTTTTTTTTTTTTTAAGGTGCTTAAAGTAATTTTATTGACTGTCTTTCTTGTGTTATCAGAGCTGCACAGCCTGCCAGCTATCCTCCAAAAGCCTTGGGCTTTCGTGCAGATACACACAGGTACAATGGATACCCATCCAGACGGTCTCCAATCAAATAATTACGAGCCTTTGCCAAACCTAAGCGCCAGCTAATGAATGGAAATGAGCGATTTGTATGCGGCCTGCCCGAGAGGCTTTTTCAGTACTTACCTGATAAGTGCCGCAGTGCTGCCACTCCATGATGAACTTCATTCAGAGATGATGACATTGTTTGAATGGGTGACGCATGACTGGAATCCTTGTATTGGATTTCTGAATAGCTTCATCTGAAGGTGTTCATTAAGAGCACTTAGTGCTGATTTAATGGCTAAAAACATGTCGAACTTGTGCCACCAGGCATTAAATCGGACCTCGCTGCATGTCCTTAACTTTTTGTCTGGTGTATCACTGTGAATTATAGTTATGCACATCTCGGGGATCATGAGTGTCCTCTTGGATGAATTTTGCTCTTGTTATTGAAGTATTCCATACACTGATGACCTTTTAATGCTACATTATGCACTGATTTCTTAGGAAACATCTAGGCATATCCACACTCAAAGCCTTGCAAGATCCTGCTTTGCATTGGACAACCTCTAAACCATGAAGTGTCATCGCCACCAATCTGACTAAAGCAGTGCTTTATATATTAAGCATTAGCTTTCAGACTTGACCCTGATCAGGCCGTGATTCAGGAAAAAAAGATCAGTTGATAGTGGACAACAACAAGTTTACTGGATGTAGACTGACACTACAATGTGTCCTTCAGTAGTCACTAAATACTTCTAGATACACAAACAATAAGCCTAAGAATTCTACATTAGTGTGTGTCTAAATTCAGTTCAGCTGCCTTTGAAAAGTTCAGGTGCCTTTTGTCTTAATTTATCGACTCAAAAGGTAAATTTCTGAGAGTTTTGGAGATACCAGTGGGTTATTCCATCTCAAGTGGTCCAATAATTGCAAAGTTTTCATTTTTAATTAAGTGGTCCAATAATTGCATCTCAAGGGGTCCAATAATTGCAAATATTTAAAAAAATAATAATAATAAAAAAAATTGTGTGTGTGTTTGATTACCTCTGTGCATTGGCATTGCAAAACCACCCGTTTTTTTTTTTTTTCTGTTTGTTTGTTTGTTTGTTTTTCTTAATTGTGGCACACAACATATTTAAGTTATACAGCTGTTTATGAAAACCTTGATATCTTATCTCAGGATGGTCCTTGGAGTAAAAGCAGGCTTGGGGAGTAATGGAATACATGTAACAGTGTTACATAATCAGGATACAAAAAACTGTAATCCGTTACAGTGACATCAAAAAAAAAAAAAAAAAAACAAGTAAATAAATAAATAATCCAAATTATAGGTACATTTTGTAAAAATTGGGAATACTACCAGAATGACAATTTTTTTAATTTAAAACCAAAGAAATGAATCTTTTCACATAACACAATATAGACAGCTGCTTCATTATAGTTCTGGTTCTCTCTTGCCAGTCGTGGCACGTAAGCAACCTCCTGGTGCATGCTCAAATAAGTTTTGCGCAAGGTAATTTTGTAGAAATTAACAAAGAATTTTCTCTGAAATGCTTTTGTTAGGGTAACCATACATCCTCTCTTTCCTGAACATGTCCACTTTTTCAGACCTTAAAAAAGCATCTGGCCAGGATTTCTAAATTTGAGAAAATTTCTTGGATTCGGCGTTCGGTTCATTATGATGTGCTTATGGTCTAATACTGCATCATGTGTGCACATATTTGCATTGCTTTAACCCATCTCTGTAATTCCTGCCTTTTTGCACACGAATTGGTTGATTATAAAAGTCTTACAGCAATTACTGTCCAAATTCCTGCCTCTCAATCATTAGCCTACTTTCAGCAAACAAGTGAAGGTGAAGCGCTGTTGTGGATGGCATCAAACAGTTGCTTGACAATAGCAGCAAATGACAGCTGTCCTGAGTCGAAACAATGACTATGACCATATAAGGTAATTTTTAATTTCATGTTATCACGTTGCTTTGTATTTGAATGTATGGCCATTCACATGTATTTGAATGTATGGCCATTCAAATGTGCAAATGATGGCAGACGTTACACTCGTGGCATCTAATATTTTATTTTATTTCACAGATATTCAAAGAATGTAGGAAAAAAATTCAAATGGGAAGAGTTAAACAAATTTTATCTATATATGTTTACGCGATGCTAACAGTATATAATTTTCAGTGTATTAAAGTCTGCATTCGTATTAACACTGGTTTTAATACTATTAAGAACACCCCCCCCCCCCCCCCCCATAAATAAATAAATAAATACATAGATAAATAAATAAATAAATGTGTCCTCTTTTTTGGAAAACCAGAATATGGTCACCCTATCTTTTATTGACCACATCAGGAACAGTGATCTTTTATTTATTTATTTGTTTGTTTATTTATAAATGTAATTAAAACAGATCCAAGCAATGAACATTTTTTTTAAGCTCTAAATAAAAGTATCTTAGATCATATTGCTTTTCTCTTGACTTTATTTACATATCTGACCTTGAAGTAATGCAAAAATAATCAGATTACATTAGTTTCATATTGTGATACTTGGCTTACATTACTGATTCCATTTTTTATAAAGTAATTTGTAACTGTAATGGAATAAATTTTTATAGTAACCCTCCCAACCCTGCATACGGTGTACATGAACATACAGTATATAAATATGTTTGCACATTCTTGTTCCTTAGACTTAGAACTTAGCTCCAGATGAAATGCTCAAGATTGCTCACAGTTCTACTTTTAGGGTAAAGAAAAAAGGGTTCAAGTCTCCGTCTTAATTATTCGGGGGTTCGTGAGTAAGTATAATGTGCAACCAGAACATTTCAGTTTTGAGACTTCTCTTATTTTATTTATTTATTTATTTATTTATTTATTTATTTTTGATGGGGACGAGAAAGTGCACTCCCCTCACTTTCAGGTTGAATATCTCTGATGGGGGACCAGATACGAACCTGAAATTTTCACGGAAATAAGTCCTCTATAGTATTGTTCTTCTCTAAAAAAATTGTGAGTTTGAGGTTGGAGGTGAACTCTGCAGGAAAGCGGACCTCGAAGGCCAGATTTGAAGAACCAAACAGATCAATCATGTTGTTACAGGTGTACAGTTGTTATGCTTGAATAGATTTGATCCAAATATGGAATTACAGTGTTCAGTTTGATGTTTTACAAATGAACAGTGCCATAAACAGAGCTGTGGTGTTGTTTCTCCTGTGATAAAAGCAATAAGTGACTAGAGATCAGAAGTCATTTACTGCTTTTTTATCACAGGAGAAACAACACCACAGCTCTCTTTATGACACTGTCATATGCAATGCCAATACACAGAGGTTATCACAAAAAACTAAAAACAGTCGAGCAACCTGCATTGGACCACTTGAGATGGAATTACCCCAGTAAACAACAGGTTTACAACTATATATTGTAACAGTACCAAGATACTGACAGCTGACTGCTACCTTGTAGAGTAATGTCTGCCTTGAAGCCTATAGGTAAAAATAAAAATTCTTACATCAAATATGATTAGAATTATTACAACTGTGGTTGAATCTGACTAAAAATACCATAATATTCACTATCGCTGTAGCTGAAAGTGCAAGGTGAGTGTATCACTTCTCATCACCCCTCCACTTCATCCTGCTTCTATATTCAACACTCAATTACACATTCAGTCTGCTCTCTAAGTTGAAAGCGTTTTACTTAAAGAGTGTGCAATTGTATTGTTATATGGTTTTGGAGGCAATCCTCTTCTGCTTACTTTGACCAGCTCTGGGCTAAGTGAAGAACAATCGTTTTTTTTTTTTTGTTTTGATTTGTTTTGTTTGTTTTTTTTTTAACAGATTTTAGACATACCAATATTGCTTTCAGCTATTTGTGTTATAAAATCTTGGATAAAAACAACTACAAATAACTTTTGGACACAAACTGTTCTCTCTCATGCAATGCTTGTATTTTCAAAAGACTATTTATTCTCCTGATTGCCTGTTGCCCTGGAGCTGACACATGGGGATCATGGGATATGTAGGACAATGAAGGGTTATATTAATTTGAAAAAGATTCATTTCTGGGTTTTTTTTGTTTTTGTCTTTAAATCCTCAATAAAGTTTCATATCCATGGATAGTAACCCTTGTTATAAAAGACCACAACGCTATGAAATTCTTGATTCTGACTGGTCAGAAGGTGTTGATTAGTTTTCTATAACAGCAAGTCTGACAATAGTATTGGTGCTTTAAACCCATGCTGTTATTTAACAAAGAAAATTAGTTGATATGGTGAAGTTTTCTGTGTGGAAATAGTTAACATTTATGGAAGGTTCTCCAGTGTCAGCACTTTGTAACAGTAACTTTTTCACTTTCTGGTCATAGTAGTAAGAGAAGTCAGGTTTATTATCTGTGCCTAAGGCTGTGCAATATGGCAATGCATAACATAGGATGACAGAAAAATGTCACAAAAGCCACTTTTCATCAGCTGATTTACATCACTAAGGTCAAAGCTACGAGCTACGAGCAATGTGCTGTAACAAAAAAAAAAAAGAAAAGAAAAGAAGAGGCATGGAGGAGTGTGACACACAGCAAACACCTGGCAACACTCTGACACAAAACAGGCATCAGCCCAAGTAAAAGCTGAGGAACTTGTACCTAAAAAGCGAGGTTCTACTGTCGTTTGGATGTGGTTTGGGTATAAAAAATTACACACTGACAGACAACAATCATTTGTAATGTATGTCGCAGAACAGTCATGAATGCATGCAGTTATTTTTTATAGATATATTGTGATTTATATTGTCTCAAGTTAGGAAATCATCCATATTGTGATATAAGATTTTGTCCAAATCACCCAGCCGTATCTGCACCTCATTAAAGTGGCTCACACTTTTCCCACAAATTTTCCAATTAGTTGTATGAGCAGTGTTAAAATGGTTGAGTTGCATTAAAATCCCAGGCCTGCACATGAGCCAATTCCAAGCCCTTTAAAAGGTGCATCGTTTATGAATCTGTTAATAAAGTTGTGTGTAAATTTTGAAGGCCAAACCAAACTAAAAATTCCTTCCAGATTTAAAAACGTTGTGACCTCCATGGATTGGACTCTTTGATTGGATTGAGATCTGGGCAATTTAGAGGCCAATCAAAACAACCTCAAAATAATTTTTGGCAGGGCACATTATCCTGTTGAAATCCTGAGGCCAGTGCCATTAGGGAACACTATTGCCATGAAGGGGTGTACTTGGTATGCAACAGTGTTTAGGTAGGTGGTGTGTGTCAAACAGCAGTGGACAGGGGTCATCATGGGCACTCTGACCGGTCTGCAGCACTGTAGCCCCATATGCAGCAAGCTGGGATGCACTGTGTGTTCTGACACCATTCTATCATAGCCAGCATTAACGTTTTCAGCAATTTGTGCTACTGTAGCTCTTCAGTGGGCTCAGACCAGATGGGCTAGCCTTCACTCCTCATACACATCAATGAACCTTGGGCACCCATGACTCTACCGCCGCTTCACCGGTTATCCTTCTTAGATCTCTTTTGGTAGGTACTAACCACTGCACACCAGGAACACCCCTCAAGACCTGCTATTTTAGAGATACTCTGACCCACTCTTCTAGCCATCACAATTTGGTCATAATCAAAGTCGCTCAGATCCTTACACTTGCCCATTTTTCCTGCTTCCAACACACCAACTTCGAGAACTGATTGTAATCACTTCACCTCTCAGTGGATTTAAAATTATGGCGGATCGCTGTATGTAAATTTATACAAACTCAGGAGCTTGCATAGGGTACCAGTGATTTTTTTTTAAAAAAACTAACTGGATTGTCACAAATACCTAATTTCTTGTGTAAATGTTCCTGTGAATGGTTTACAAATAAATTCATTTGTATTCACTTTGCTAAATCAGGCCCAAGGTCTTTCATACTGAGTGGCTCAGTTCTAAGCTTGGATTGGATTCGGTCTGCTTTTGATTAGAAGAAAATGACTGATGTTTTGCATTTGTAACACACTTTTCAATATTCAACAGGCATTATTCAAATGAGAGGACTAATGAGACTTATAGGATACATTTCCGGGCAAAATAGTCTCCTGGAAATCAATGTGCACTACAGCCTGCCCTTCCATCACATGAATTATAATTCTAGTGCTAAAAAGAAGTTTAACAGCATGTCTGTTAATGTTGACTGAGTTGACATTCTCTTAGATTTCCTGCTCTCTCTGCGGTTTCATGTGCACGAGGAAGCTTGTGGTTCTTCTCTCACATTGTAGGCGCTATCTAAGTCACTTTCTGCATTTGTGTGTGTGTGTGTGTGTGTGTGTGTGTGTGTGTGTGTGTGTGTGTGTGTGTGTGTGTGTGTGTGTGTGTGTGTGTGTGTGTGTGTGTGTGTGTGTGTGTGTGTGTGTGTGTGTGTGTGTGTGTGTGTTTGGCACACTGGTCTGAACCATAGATGGGCAGTTAGATAAGTGCAGCGTGTTGACATGTGGATGAGCATCTCAAACACACACCCGGTTAGATAATTCCCTCATGTCAGCACTAAGTCACACATTTAACAGACAGAAACACACACACACACACAGCTCAAGGCATGGGCATGATAATTTAACAACAAACAGACCAGCTGTTCTCTATGCTGAGGACAGACCAGGATGCACAGCAAGTTATGTTCATACCATCACCATCACGTTCATATCTATTTGCAATGTTCGCTTCACACCTCCAGGGTCGGGGGTTCGATTCCCACCGTGGCCCTTTGTGTGCGGAGTTTGCACGTTCTCCCCGTGCTGCAAGGGTTTCCTCTGGGTACTCCGATTTGCTCCGCCAGTCCAAAGACATGCGTGGTAGGTGGATTGGCATGTCCAAAGTGTCCGAAGTGTATGAATGGGTGTGTGAATGTGTGTGCATGGAAGGAGTACCCCTGGCACACCCTGGGTACCCTTCAGTATCATACTGCTGAGCAGCTAATCCTTCCACCATGATGGTTCCCTTATGAAGTGGAACCTCGACACAAAAAGAAGAAGAAGAATACCCCTTGCTTTTACTTACACTATGTGCACTAACTCTAAACTGGATCATAACAATATAAGTTTTAGATTAATGTGAATTAGCTTTTATTATAGACACTGATTTTTTTTTTTTAACACTGCAGACCTTTTTTAAGAGTTTATAAATTAAGTGTTAATTTACAAAAAAAATAATAAAATTGCTGAATTAGCACTTTAAAAAGTCAGTGAAGTTGAAGTCTCCCCTGGAAGAAGTAATGAAGACATGTGCTTTGAACAACAGCATGTCCACCTGAACATGGTGAAACTGTAATGCCTGCAAGGCTTCACCCAGATCTCTGAAGCCGTTAGTGCAACATTAAACTGCTGTCAGAGACTTTGTGGGGTGTGCAGTGGCATTTCTTTTTCTTTCTCGTCCTCTGTGACCTCCACTTCCCTTACATCTCTTACATCTGAGGAGCTGTCGACATCTGGAGAACATTTCCCCATCCTCAAGCCTTGTTAAACATAACTTGTGAGCCTTTTTTCATTCCTCCCATTTTTCAGTTTCCTCATGTACTTTTATCTGACAGACTGATGTCAAGGTAGAGCTTCTCTGAGCCTGTGTGACCCCAGGATACCCTTTTAACCGAAACACCTCACCACACACATACATACATACATGCACACACACACACACACACACACACACACACACACACACACACACACACACACACACACTGATGATACAGTTAGCAAAATCTGCCATTGCTTGAATCTGTCCCTAAGACAGGCCTTCACATGGTTGCTTCGATTTCATTGAGTTGGTTCAGAGTGCTTTTTCCTGAGTTGCTCCGAATGATTTAACCATTCTTACCTGCCAAGAATGCAACAGTAAAATGTGTGGAGAAATCTATATGACATGGTTCACCTCATGAAGGTGTGCATACTTTCTCTCAAGTGCACTATTTTCCCCTCTCTGAGCTTTAAATCCTGAAGAGTCAGTAAGTGTTCAGTTTACTGTCCCTCTCTGACCTCTTTTTTCTTCCTCCATCTCCTTGGAGACTGTTTTATGGCACCGGGTTACATTTGGACCCAAATGGGCCAGCTGTTGCGGCTATCATGGTTTTAATCTGCGCTGAAGTGGTTTTATTAAGCTTTCAATGTGAAGCTTGCGTGACTCTGTTGCTTATTTAACAGCCACTACCTTGAGATGTGCGCGTACATCACCCAGTGCATACACATGTGCACACACATTCACACACATGGTGTATGACTGTTAATAGTGCCTTAAGACATTTACAGATGAGGTTTGAGTGTTCTACAGCTACAGCTGCAGTGCAGTGTGTGTGTGTGTGTGTGTGTGTGTGTGTGTGTGTGTGTGTGTGTGTACTGTGCATCAGTCATCACATTTCAGCACAAAGTCGATTAAAGGAACCACTGAAGCTTGTGTTGGGGAATGAGGACGGCGTCTGAAGTTTCTCTGTTGGACCGGTTACATGTGTGCAGTGGTGAGTGCTGTAGTCTTGAAGAGAAACATTTTTGATTATACTGCTAGGGCACAATCTTAACACAATACTACACACACCCTGTATGGTGGGCCGATTAAAAAACCAAAAAAAATGCAACAGGAAACACAAGAGCGAATTCAGAAGCATTCTGTAGCAACATTTTTTTGTTGTTTTTTTTTTTTTTAAAACAGTAACTAATTCAGAGACTTGACAGCAAGTCACAAAATGTGACAGCAAATCAGAAAACACAAAAGCAAAACGTCTGGGTTACGCATGTAACCCTGTTCCCTGAGAACACTGTGGAACGCACCCTCACACGTGACAAGTCTGTGTGAAATCATGCCTGTTTATAGGGCTGCCATGGTCAGGTGACGTGGCAGTTTCGCGGGTCATGTGACTATAAAATGGCACCTGTGAACCACGTCATCAGCCTCTATTATCTGAAGCGAAGACGCAATTCACAGGCATACCCCAGTATGACAAAGCTAAGCAATGTCTCGTTCCCTTCTTAGGGATCAAGGTTACACCAGACGTTCGCTTTCAAAGGGAACTCAATGTTGCATGATCTTTATGCTGTGGGAACAAGAATACACACTCCGTCATACTGAGGGTATGGCCTATTCAAAAAGATCCGAGCCTGAGGGTCACTACAAGACACTCGAGCCCGGGGTGGAATGCATTTCCAAACTATAATATCGAATGAATGTGTGCGGCATAGACAACCTTGCCGCAGCACACACACTCTGTTAGGGTACGCCTTTGGATAAAGCCTTAAAGGAGGCAACCCCTCCTAGAGAAATGAACTTTTATGCCCAGAGCCGTAGAGAGACCGCGCACCCCATAAGTGATAGAGATTGCTTCCATTATCCCATTAGAGATGAGCTTCAACACAGCATCACCACTACTGTCGCTGCCAAAGCAGACCAGCAACTGCTCTGACTTATTCAACAGAAAATTCAGCCTCAATCATGCAAAAAAAAAAAAACGAAAGTGCAACAACATATCAGTAAATTCACAGCTAAACAAAAACCACACCAGCAAATTTGGAAACACATCAACCTAACCACAAAATTTAAGTAGTTGGTCCTTACTGAATGTCTGGGTTACACATGTAAGCTTGTTCCCTGAGAAGGGAATGAGACGTTGCATGAGCTTCACGCTGTGGGAAGCGCCCTCGCTCGCGACCTGTATCTGCAGTCCATCTCATGTACAATGGACCCAATGGTACGATGTTGGCTGCTGCTGCAATAAGCGCCATAACAATATTCTTATATCTCTTCATAAATATGACCTAAAACAACATCAGATTCTCACACAAGTCCTACAAGTAGATAAAGAGAACCCAATTGAACAAATGAGACAAAATATTATACTTGGTCATTTATTTATTGAGGAAAATGATTCAATATTACATGTCTGTAAGTGGCAAAAGTATGTGAACATTTGCTTTCTGGTGTGAGACACTTGTACAGCAATAACTGCAACTAAACATTTCCGGTAACTGTTGATCAGTCCTGCATATCGGCTTGGAGGAATTTTATCCCGTTCCTCAGTACAGAACAGCTTCAACTCTGGGATGATGGTGGGTTTCCTCACATGAACTGCTTGCTTCAGGTCCTTCAACAACATTTCTATTGGATTAAGATCAGGACTTTGACTTGGCCATTCCAAATCATTAACTTTATTCTTCTTTAACCATTCTTTGGTAGAACGACTTGTGTGATTAGGACCGTTGTCTTAGATCATGGACAGATGTCCTGACATTTTCCTATAGAAATTGCTGGTATAATTCAGAATCCATTGCTCCATCAATGATGGTGAGTCGTCCTGGCCCAGATGCAGCAAAACAGGCCCACACCATGATACTACCACCACCATGTTTCACAGATGGGATAAGGTTCTTATGCTGGAATGCAATGTATTCCTTTCTCCAAACATAACCCTTATCATTCAAAGCAAAAAGTTCTATTTTGGTCTCATCCACCCACAAAACATTTTTCCAGTTGCCTTCTGGGTTGTCCATGTGATCTTTAGCAAACTGCAGATGGGTAGCAATGTTCTTTTTGGAGAGCAGTGACTTTCTCCTTGCAAACCTGGCATATTTGATAGAATAGATCCCTGTTCTCTAAATTAAACAGGGCACTCACTCACACCTAATCGGCATCTTATTAATTGAAAACACCTGACTTGAATTTCACCTTCAATTGATCTGCTAATCCTACAGGTTCACATACTTTTCCCACTCACAGATATGTAATGTTGGATGATTTTCTTAATAAATACTTGACCAAGTATAATATTTTTGTCTCATTTGTTTAATTGAGTTCTCTTTGTCTACTTTTTGGACTTGTGTGAAAATCTGATGATGTTTTAGTTCATATTTATGCAGATATATAGAAAATTCTAAAGTGTTCACAAACTTTCAAGCAACACAGTATGTAAAATAACATCATATAAAGGCCCTTGATAGCAAACATAAGCATGAATCAAATGCATCAGTATATTCATTTAAACTCATATATTTTCTTACAGTCAGCATTTTAAAGCTCTCTGTTCTTTACATGATCTCTCAGACTGATGTGTGCTGCAGCCAATCAGCAAGAAGCTTGTGATTGTCCATCCCCATTTTGAGTTAACATTGATGTGTTCTTGATTTCGCCAATGTCTTTTTACATTTTATGTGTTTGTTTGGTGTTGCTGTTGTGTTTCCGTATTTGCTGCTGTGGTTTTTTTTGTTTTACTGTTGTGTTTTCTGCTCCTTGTTGTGTGTTGTGTAATTTGCTGTTATGTTTCCAAATGTGTTGTTTTGTTGTTCGTTTTGCTGTTGCGTTTTTGGTCTTGTTCTTGCATTTTCTGATCTGTTGTTGTGCTTTTGGTCTGTTTGTGTCTTGCACTTGCAGACCACTGAAACACCACCTTACTTAAGCTGAGTGTTTCCTGTTGGATGCACCTGGATGAATTTGATTGTCTGTAGCTTTTCGCCACTAATCAGCACCCACTTGGTCAATTGAGCATGTTGAATCAGAAGTAGAGGCCAGAAAGAGTGTTCTCTGATTGGTTGCTCAGCTGAGCAAATGAGTGCAAATCAGAAATTAATTAGAGCGAATCGAACAAACAAAAACTGTCAGGAAAACACACATTTCTCAAATATTGCTCATCTGCTGGGTGGTATGGTGGCACAGCAGGTAGTGTTAAGGTTCGATCACGAGCACTGGTTACTGTCTGTGCAGAATCTCATATGTTCCTCTGGATTCTCCAGTTTCCTTCCGCCTCTCCAAAATATTCCAGTAAATGGACAGGTGACTCTCAATTGCCTTAGGTTTGAATGAGTGTGTTCATGGTGCTCTGCGATAGACTGGCATCCCAATTCAGGCTCCAAGTGTTCCTGGGATAGGCTCTGAATCCACTACAAAATTTGAAATACTGTTTGAACAATGAAATTCACTCAGACAGCCCTAAAACAGCAGCACATGACATCAAATGAATAGTTTGTACCAGAAGGCATTTTAGCACAGTCCTGGAAATTGTGTTAAATTTTCTCTCTTGGTCAGATCACACACTACTGGGCAAATGATGGCAATAAAACAAATTGAATTTGACGAATTGTGCATGACTATGCCGGATTGTCCTGTTCGGACTCTGATATAGTCTTTAATGAGGGAGACAGAATGATGTGGGCTAGACTGCGGATATCCGAAATGGGTTGCGGCCGACCACGGCTCCACTCCAGAGACCTCATCAGCGTGATCATTACCTTGAGAGCAGGCCTGTCTAACTGAAAATGACATGCCTAACCATTTTGGTTGATTACTAATACATTAAAAAAACACAGTGTGTGTAATGACAGGTAGGTTTGTTAGACAAAACCATGGCAAAGTGGTGTAAAACAGCAATTCATGAATTAGCTCACATCTCTCTCACTCTTTCTTCAGAAACATACATGTACACTGACTATAACACACATATACCACCAAGTTTGTGTATCTCAAAACTTCTTTTTGTCTTCTCAGTAGATGGTACATGTAGAACTTGTACACGTTTCTGTAGGTGGATATTGGTCTCAGACAGAACAAATACCATTTCCCACTCAGGTTTATCAACCTCAGATTTATTCATTCAGCTTATTATCAGAGTTGGGTGTATCTCAATTACTGTAATCTAATGACTTTTTCTCATAACGCAGTAATGTAACACATTACATTATAAATTGATGTGGAGCGGTTCATCACGATGTAACTGAACGTCAGTAAAAGACGACCGTCTGTAATTTTATATTTTCAGTGAACGGAGGTGAGACCAATTAGACAGGGTTTACAGGAAATTACGTGGAAATACTTGTGTCTTATTGGCTGACGGCTCTCACTTCTGCCAAACGCTAGCTCACACAGTCAGTGTGAGGAAAAATGGAAATACGCAGATTTTTTAAACCAGTAAATGTGTTGAAACTGAAACAGTAACATCCTCTCACGCTGAGCAGGAAAACAAGGTGTGTAAATGTCTATACGAGTTCCAGTTTACGTGAACATGATATGAGCAGAGCATAAAGAAAGATAATGTACTTTGCATGACACTGTAGCAGCTAAACCCATACAATGATAGCTTAGCTGAGCCTCCCCTTGGCCCGTGACACCAAACTAGCCTAGTTAGAAAAGTTTTTTATTTTATCAGTCCGGTAGTCCTACAAACAGTCACAATACCAGAGGCAAGTTTTATAATAAATCCAACTTTTTCTGATCGTGTCATACATTGATGCATGCTAAAATTACTGAGTTTTACTTTGTAGTGTATTTTTGTAGGTTTGATAGGTTTTGAAAGTAACATGAAAGTAAAGTAATTAGTAATCTGATTCCTTTTTACACACAGTAATCAGTAATGTAATCAGATTACAATTTTAAAGTAGTAATTTGTAATCTGATGTGGATTACTTTTTAGTAATTTACCCAACACTGCTTATTATTCAGTTACTCATCTCCAAGCATATTATTCAGTAACAGTTATGTTTGTTTGTTTGTTTGTTTGTTTGTTTGTTTTCTACTAACTACAGTGAAACTAAAAGGAAAGGTATGTAAGAAATGTTTAGTAGGTCTGGATCCACATATAGATCCTGGTCCTGGGAGTTCAAGGGGTTAAATAAATCCCTCCATTTTTCATATAGTTCAAATGTCATAAGACCTTTATTCTCTGTAAGCAGTGTGGTCCACATCTAACACAGGCGTCATGACTCTTCACTTCTCTCCGCAGTCAACATGCTTTTAATGACATTTGACCTTTCCTATGCAGGTAATTTATTCCGCAGAGAGTTGCAGTGTGTCAATTAAAGGCCAACAGAAAGACATGTTCACGTTCATGACTATATATATATATATATATATATGTCCAATATATATATATATATAATATATATGAGCACAGCCTGTCTGCCTGCTTTAACAAACAAGATGGTTTGAAGATTTTAGTGGCAGCCTTGTCAGAATGATATTAAAGATTTTAAAAAATGTGAAAGATGCAGCATCCACCAATTCACCCCTTCTCTTCAATAATATCATTGTTTCACTGCACAGCTTGGTGAAATTTTAACTCGGGAATATCAGAATCGTGCGACATGAAAATATGTCCGAATTCCCTGAATGCTCTCGGGTAGTCATTAATACAAGTAGTAAAATACTGGTTTGCCTAAAATAAGGAACTACAAAAACCAGGCATATCTCATTTCATGCTAAAAATGTGTTTCCTCAGCACAAGACACAAGTGTTCCAATGGTATACTTTTTCTGTGAAAATGCATGAGGGTGCACACATATTAATCTGTTGTGAATCTGAGTGCCAGCTTATCAGAAACTTAACTCTCAAACCTACCACACGATGCAGGTAGGTTTTTATAGCGTCATTATGTTGTGCCCTGTGCAGGAAGTGAAGAGAGTAAATACGAAGCAATTTCTTGATTTGCAGGCAATACAATAAAACCAAATTCAAGGCATTTGCTTGGCTGAAATATTGTAGAGACAAAATATGGGGCCATGGTTAATTTGCCGAGCCTAGTTACACTCTCCAGCAGAGAAATGTAATAATGGAGCTCGGGAGCAAAAGTGGCCCAGATAAAAAAAATATTAGCACAATACTGTATATTAAAGTATGTAATGTAAATAATGTAAGTAAGTAATGTAAGTAATGTAAAGTTATATGTACCATAACATTATTGTACAAATTTACAACTGCCTTAGTAGCCAACTGGATAAAATGTGTAATGTAAAATGCAATGCTCTTAATGTATTTCTAATGTGCCTTCCAAATCAGTTTGGAAAAATCTTCCAATGGATTTCATGTCTAGTGATTTGGGGTAAAATAAAGAAACAAACCTTTAAATCCTTTGATATTTTCCTCACCAAACTGCCCTGGAGCTCATAATGTGTTGGTGTCCAACCTACGGTATATTAGATTTTCAATTTTATAGTCCCTAGTTTAAAATTGTGCACCTTAATATAATTTTACAGAAAGAGATTTTGAAAATAACAGGTACAACTGATGAGTCACGGCTATTCAGAGGTTTGCACAATGTGTTCATTTGCCAACGAAACAGAACTAAACCTATTTCTGTCTTCTATTGTAAAAAAAAAAAAAAAAATGTCTAGCAGTATTAAGTCATAGGAAAGAGGTTGGAGTTTTGGTGTAACACTACTACATGTTTAACACTTAACTCTGCATCATACGTGTGACATAACCACATCATAAACGGTTATGGCATTAAGGGCATTCCTTCTGCACTCTATTCTCTCTGCATAAATTAATTGTTCCTTCATTTTCCTTATTTTTTTGTTTAGTGAAGTGAAACCAAAGCATGGAAACAAGACCAAGCCTACACCACCCTTATTCTTGTTGTCATGGTTACATTCCAACAAGGTTACAGGAATTGTGATTACATTTTTGACTAGTGGTCCGAAACTGCACCCTATTCACTATACGGTGTCCTGGGAATTTTGCAATTTGCAGCCATGTTTGAAAGCATAGTGGAACATATCAAGAGTACTTATGAAATCCCACAATGCACTGCAACGTGGTAAGTGTCCCTGTATGTACCCTGATGTTAATTTGATACTCAGGGCAGAAAAGACAAATACCAGATAGTTGCCATCTAAAAGGAAATTAATATTTTGGTCATTGTAGAATAAACCTTTTGTCATTCCTGTACAGTTAAAGGCATATAGCTGTGGAATTTTTTAAAAAATGTGACCGGAACTCAAAGATTATAATACAAGAGTGAAATATTAGCTTAACATGAACACATTTGTGAAATTTGTAAAAAGGTGAACAGTTTTACTTTAATTTAGTTTCATCTATGTATAGACAAATTATACACCAATAATTGAATTACAATTATTTCGGTCATATTATCATTTATGATGCTTTTAAAAATATCAATTCCTGTCATTAAAGCCTAACCAGAAACATCGAGCTGCAAATTTGCTCAATATGTATACTGTATTGTTTTCATGAAGTGCATATATACTAGGGAGGTAACACAATGCTATTATCTGTATTTGTATCTGTTCAGTGTGCAGACTGTTCCTATCAGTTTCATGTTTAGATTTCAACTGGATGGGTGTGACCAATGCTGGATGTTTTTTGTTTTGTTTTTTTGGAGATGCCAGTCTTCAAGGGCGAAATGAATAAATGAAATAAATGAACGCATTGATATTGTTTGTACAGAAATATGGTATAAATATGTTTTGATTCGGGAACTCAGTGCAGCAGTGTTTATGTTGGGTTACAGGAGCAAACCACTGACAAAAACTAATAGTAAATCTCTGGTTTGTCTAATGTTAATGAACTTGATCTTCCATATGTAACATGAACAGAGTCTGATACCACTACTGTCTAATACTCTATGTATAACTGTCTAATACTCTATTTACTACTGTCTAATACTCTATCTACTACTGTCCAATACTCTATCTACTACTGTCTAATACTCTATCTACTACTGTCTAATACTCTATCTACAACTGTCTAATACTCTATCTACTACTGTCTAATACTCTATCTACAACTGTCTAATACTCTATCTACTACTGTCTAATACTCTATCTACTACTGTCTAATACTCTATGTACAACTGTCCAATACTCTATCTACTACTGTCTAATACTCGATCTACTACTGTCTAATACTCTATCTACTACTGTCCAATACTCTATCTACAACTGTCTAATACTCTATCTACTACTGTCTAATACTCTATCTACTACTGTCCAATACTCTATCTACAACTGTCTAATACTCTATCTACTACTGTCTAATACTCTATCTACAACTGTCTAATACTCGATCTACTACTGTCTAATACTCTATCTACTACTGTCAAATACTCTATCTACAACTGTCTAATACTCTATCTACTACTGTCCAATATTCTATCTACAACTGTCCAATACTCTATCTACTACTGTCTAATACTCTATCTACAACTGTCTAATACTCGATCTACTACTGTCTAATACTCTATCTACTACTGTCCAATACTCTATCTACAACTGTCCAATACTCTATCTACTACTGTCTAATACTCTATCTACTACTGTCTAAAACTCAGTGCAGCAGTGTTTATGTTGGGTTACTGTAGCAAACCACTGACAAAAACTAATAGTAAATCTCTGGTTTGTCTAATGTTAATGAACTTGATCTTCCATATGTAACATGAACAGAGTCTGATACCACTACTGTCTGATACTCTATCTACTACTGTCTAATACTCTATCTACTACTGTCTAATACTCTATTTACTACTGTCTAATACTCTATCTACTACTGTCCAATACTCGATCTACTACTGTCTAATACTCTATGTACAACTGTCCAATACTCTATCTACTACTGTCTAATACTCTATCTACTTCTGTCTAATATCTATCTACAACTGTCTAATACTCTATCTACTACTGTCTAATACTCTATCTACTACTGTCTAATACTCTATCTACTACTGTCTAATACTCTATGTACAACTGTCCAATACTCTATCTACTACTGTCTGATACTCTATCTACCACTGTCTAATACTCCATCTACTCATGCCTAATACTCTATGTACAACTGTCCAATACTCTATCTACTACTGTCCAATACTCTATCTACTACTGTCTAATACTCGATTTACTACTGTCCAATACTCTATCTACTACTGTCCAATACTCGATCTACTACTGTCCAATACTCTATCTACTACTGTCTAATACTCGATCTACTACTGCCCAATACTCTATCTACTACTGTCCAATGCTCGATCTACTACTGTCCAATACTCGATCTACTACTGTCTAATACTTGATCTACTACTGTCTAATACTCTATGTATAACTGTCCAATACTCTATCTACTACTGTCCAATACTCGATCTACTACTGTCCAATACTCTATCTACTACTGTCTAATACTCTATGTATAACTGTCCAATACTCTATCTACTACTGTCTAATACTCTATCTACTACTGTCTAATACTCTATGTATAACTGTCCAATACTCTATCTACTACTGTCTGATACTCTATCTACTACTGTCCCATACTCGATCTACTACTGTCCAATACTCTATCTACTACTGTCTAATACTCGATCTACTACTGTCCAATACTCTATCTACTACTGTCCAATACTTGATCTACTACTGTCTAATACTCGATCTACTACTGTCTAATACTCTATGTATAACTGTCCAATACTCTATCTACTACTGTCCAATACTCGATCTACTACTGTCTAATACTCGATCTACTACTGTCTAATACTCTATGTATAACTGTCCAATACTCTATCTACTACTGTCCAATACTCTATCTACTACTGTCCAATACTCTCTCTACTACTGTCTAATACTCTATGTATAACTGTCCAATACTCTATCTACTACTGTCTGATACTCTATCTACTACTGTCCAATACTCGATCTACTACTGTCCAATACTCTATCTACTACTGTCTAATACTCTGTGTATAACTGTCCAATACTCTATCTACTACTGTCTAATACTCGATCTACTACTGTCTAATACTCTATCTACAACTGTCCAATACTCTATCTACTACTGTCTAATACTCTATCTACTACTGTCTAATACTCTGTGTATAACTGTCCAATACTCTATCTACTACTGTCTAATACTCTATCTACTACTGTCTAATACTCTATCTACTACTGTCTAATACTCTATCTACTACTGTCTAATACTCTATCTACTACTGTCTAATACTCTATCTACAACTGTCCAATACTCTATCTACTACTGTCTAATACTCTATCTACTACTGTCTAATACTCTGTGTATAACTGTCCAATACTCTATCTACTACTGTCTAATACTCTATCTACTACTGTCCAATACTCTATCTACTACTGTCCAATACTCTATGTATAACTGTCCAATACTCTATCTACTACTGTCTAATACTCTATCTACTACTGTCTAATACTCTATGTATAACTGTCCAATACTCTATCTACTACTGTCTAATACTCTATCTACTACTGTCTAATACTCTATCTACTACTGTCTAATACTCAATGTACTACTGTCTAATACGCTATCTACTACTGTCCAATACTCTATCTACTACTGTCTAATACTCTATCTACTACTGTCTAATACTCAATGTACTACTGTCTAATACTCTATCTACTACTGTCTAATACTCTATCTACTACTGTCTAATACTCTATCTACTACTGTCTAATACTCAATGTACTACTGTCTAATACGCTATTTACTACTGTCTAATACTCTATCTACTACTGTCTAATACGCTATCTACTACTGTCTAATACTCAATGTACTACTGTCTAATACGCTATTTACTACTGTCTAATACTCTATCTACTACTGTCTAATACGCTATCTACTACTGTCTAATGCTCTATCTACTACTGTCTAATGCTCTATCTACTACTGTCTAATACTCCATGTACAACTGTCCAATACTCTATCTACTACTGTCTAATACTCTATCTACTACTGTCTAATACTCTATCTACTACTGTCTAATACGCTATCTGCTACTGTCTAATACTCGATCTACTACTGTCTAATACTCGATGTACTACTGTCTAATACTCGATCTACTACTGTCTAATACTCCATGTACAACTGTCCAATGCTACTCTCTAATACTCTATGTATTATCTGTTCAATTCAATGTTAACTTAAGTACACTTGGCACAAACTAGCATGCGCCAGGAGCTGTCTCAAATGATTTGACAGCTGTCATGCCAATTATGGGTAATATTATTAGGACACACTTACATCACTGGATGTAAAATGTCATGACAGTATATGACATCTTCCATAACAATTTTATGAATTCCTTATATTGGTACCATTTCACAGTCCTGATATCTATCAGTGATTTTTTTTTTCTTTTACAAATACAGACATGACATGATATTGTGTGACATTACAATACACGACCACAGAAAGGACGGTCGCTATTAAGCATCTATTCAGCGTACTAGAATACCCTATGCTGAAAATTCCATTTTTGTCAGGCCTGACATGGAGGAGTGAAGCATTGATGGGACATGATATAAGATCCCTTTAAATGTTGAAGGAAGAATAATGTGCCCCTTTGATATATATTTTTTTAAAAATGCTCCATGGTGGTTATATGCCACAATGCCTTATTCTCGCTAAAGGACTGTAGTGCAGGAAGTCCAGCTGAAAGGAGCCTTGCCGTCTTCAGAAATCCTGTAAGCATGTATTGTGTGTATGATAAATGTAGTATACATGATCCTCCACCCGATCATCCAATATACCCCCCACCCCACCCCCAACCCTCCCATGTAGACTTCGGTGTGTTCCATGTTTGCTGTATGAACATTTCTGAGTGACCTTCAGTGTGCCGAGCCAGCAGAAAATATGCATTTAAAACGAATTGCTGAAATAAATATCCAGGCATGCATTGAGATCGTTTCCTTTGTACTGAGCAAGGCACACACATGCATCACTGTCTTCATGTGTGTGCTGCATTCCTCTGGCCGTTTCATTTGCAAGGAAATTAACCATGTTCAGCACATGAGCAAACGCAGTTGGCGCAAACACAGCGACGCTCACAGCTGCTGAAACGACTTAGTCATGTCGTTAGCCAGCTTTTGTTCTGAAGGAGGCAAAAATGCAATAAATGAATAAATAAACAACAACAAAAAAAACCAACAACAAATAGTATTCATAGAAAATCAACACATATATGATGCATAAAAACTTTCATTTATTTATTTTTATTTATTCATTCATGTGTACATATACATACAAATATAAATAAATAAATGTCCACAAGCTTGCCATCAGTCATATTGTCTGTCTTTGGCCTCTTATTGAGCTGATTCCAAGCGTTCACCCTTTCCTAATAGGCTTTGGGAATTGGGCTCGGCTACCTGATATAGATGAGACTGTTTATTTTTTTGGAGGAAAATGTAATAATGTCTGCCATTTTTATTGGCCACCGATCCCACCAGGGCTGAAATTGAGCACTTCAGGCTCTGCTCTGTAAGCCTTTTGCTTCATCCGGATTTCATTTTGCAGATGGGACATGTTTGCGATAATGAAATGCATGTTCGAGACAAAGACATCAGACCGAATATCAGACCTATGTGAGTACTGAGTGCTGTCTTGCATCTCTGGTCTACCTGTCATCGTTGCGTTTTGTCCTCTGCGTGCTTCACATGCTCTCATATCCATTTAATAATGGAGGAAACTCTTCCTCAAAGTCAGACTAGTGACAACACTAGTGGTGGGTAGTATTCCTCCTGCGATTCGTCGGTGTACATGTGCCAGAAACAGGATTAATAACGTCATCAGTGGTGTGGTTTATAGTGAACCAGTGCATCATTGATCTTTAATGGGGCTTGCATGTCATCAGTGTAAACCTTAGTGATGTGTTTAGATATCCTGAGCTCCCACACCATGCATCAAATCAGTTTTTTTTTGCATTTACTTAATTCCTCCTAGACCACGCTGATAAATTGTCCCTTCTGCATGACATCCCATAATAAACAAGGCGTGTGCTTTCCCATTAATAAGCGGCATGCAGTGTATATAACACGTAGAGGAACATAAGAGTGTGTAAGAGTGCAGAGTGCTCAAACTTTTTTTCTTTCTTTCTTTCTTATTTTTTTTTTCCACCAGCGTAAACACCCGTTCCGCCACGCTGAACAGACAGGTGTGCAGCACTTGCTTGTTCAACACATTTCCTGTTTGGTGCGATCACACACTTTGATGAACATCACAGAGTCTCGCAATTTAAACACGGTTTACCAGCTTTGTGTGCGGGTTGATGGGTTCATGCGTGCATGTGGGTGTGACTGCACATGTGCAGGCTGTTGGGTTTTGTTTTGTTTTTTTTTTCCCTCTCTCTCTCTCTTTTTTTTTCTCTTCTCACTGCTCTCTTTTCTGCGGGCTCATTTGCTTCTGTAGCCTAAGGGAATAGTCTGACTCCTGGGACTCTTGCCCATGCTGAATTTACAGTATGTACACCACTAGGACGTATATTATAGCTCTTCTCCGAAACCTTCATAACTCCATACGTTGCACTTAGGGCATCAATCTTAAGTTATACACGCAGCACTGTGGATCAACCTCTCTCAGGGGTGTTGATAATAATAAACATCCCTGTGTCAAGCTAAGACAAACACAAATGCACATAGTCATCTAACATGATGAATCATATCAGTAACTTATATGTAAGTTGTATTTATTTTATTCTTGAGCGTACTGACTTTACTTATGTCCTTCTGTCAGATAAATCTTGAATAATAGTAAGGACACGTGGATAAATGCGCGTATGAATTGTACTTGATCTGTGATATTAGATGTTGTTTACGAGTCCACAGGTCTCTAGTGTGTATAGCAGGATGTAAACGGCTGATTCTATTACAATTTAAGAGCTGTTTTTATTGCATTGTTAAAATCCTCTTTCTTGTACCATTTCATGTTCATGAAGAACATGAAGAGAACGTGTAGAGGACTATACTAAGTAACTTGACATCTGGCTGTAATCATTTAATCAGTGTGTTTTATTCCTCTTTTACCCCATACATTTTCAAAAAAAAAAAAAAATACAGTTGTTTAGTAATCAAAGAACTTTTCATATATTTATCGTTACATTCAATGTCGTAAAAAGTCCAGATTAGTTCCAGTAATCGATTATTTGTGTCCTGATGTGTTAACAATTTATATTTAAGATGTAGTCCTTGGGAGTTTGCTCTGTTTTGAGAGGAATAAAACATTTTCGGATATGCTGCTATTGAAAAATAATCAATTTCGAGGTGGTCATAGTAACTCCTCTTCACGCTTGACTATAATACACCACCTTCTCGTTGACGACTTTCCTTTAACGGCACGTCTCCAAGGGTTTTATTCCTCACATGAAGCACTTTTGCTCATTGTACGTTGCTGTTAAAGGTTCTATGGAAAAACAGCTTTCATACACTATATGAGCAAACCTTTGCACTTGTAATGAGCATGTGTGGTTTAACACAAGCATGCACCTAAGCACATCTGAGCACATGCGCACACACACACACACACACACACACACACACACACACACACACACACACACACACACACACACACACACACACAGATGTTCAAGCTGCAGTAGAAAAAAAACAGCCTTGGGGCCTGTGAAAAGTGGTATTACTGTGAATCATTATAGTACACACACACACAGTGATACACACACAGAGAGAACGGGGGGTTGGGGGGGCATGATAATAGTACAATTGTGTATTTATTCCTTATTAGAGGGTGTGGTCATATGAGGGACGAAAAGGCAGGCGTAAAGCAGAGTGTGTGTATGTGTGTGTGTGTGTGTGTGTGTGTGTGTGTGTGTGTGTGTGTGTGTGTGTGTGTGTTGGGGGGGGGTGTTTATTGGTGGCACTCCCACACACTCCTCTCACACACTTATAGTTGTGAATCAGAGAGCATTATATTATGTGTCCTCATTCCATCAGGAACACGGGAAAACAAAAAAAAGATTTTAAAGAAACTAAAAGTGCATCTAGGAAAAAAAGAATAATATATCTGCCCCAGTATATTATACTTTACATTTTTAAATGCTTTGGAATACCAAGTAAAAGCTTTCTTTGCTCACCCGGTGTGTGTTTCTCTGTTAGAATGTATGAGTGTTCTTACACTTGGCCCAAATGCTCGAGTCCTCATTTGGGACTTGAATTTTTATCCTGTAACGGTTACATTGTGCCTCGCAATTGTGAGTCAGTGCGACTCTGTGCTTATGCTAATTAGTCTATCGTCTACCTCGAACCAAACACGGCAGTCAGACTATTCCTGCAGTATTTCCTGCTGAAAAGAATACTTCCCGTAGGTTGCATTCCTTGTTTACACACTGCTTGCACATATGCGTGTATTGGAGTGACTCGATTATTGGACGTCAAGAGAGTCTGAAAGTAATAATAATAATAATAATAATAATAATAATTCCTTACATTTATATAGCGCTTTTTTTCTAGACACTCAAAGCACTTTACATAGTACAGGGGAGGGAATCTGATCAACCAGCACTAGTGTGTAGCATCCACCTGGATGATGCGACGGCAGCCATATTGCACCAGAACGCCCACCACACACCAGCTATTAGTGTAGAGGAGAGAGTGATGTAGACAATTCAGAGATGGGGATTATTAAGGGGCCATGATTGATAAGGGCCAATGGGGGAATTTCGCCAGGACACCGGTGTTACACCCCTATAGTGTAATGACCTTTGAGTTATGAGTTCTGAAAGTAACGAGTTCTGACCTGAGAAAGTACTTCATGGTTATGAGGTAAAAAAAAAATTTAAAAAGCAATTGTGTGATATTAACTCGAAGTTTTGACAAAGAAAAGTAGCAGTTACATGCAAATAATTTGTATTTACAGTCCCCTCCGACATTTTTGGAACAGCAAGATCAATTCATTTTTTTTTGTGCTGTACACCAAAGACGTTTGTGTTCGAGATCAAAAGATGGATATGAGACGAGAGTTAATGATTTCAGCTTTTATTTCCTGGTATTTACATCTACGTCTGTTAAACACCACAAAACACAGAACCTTTTGTATCAGACCACCCAATTTTTAGGCAAGCAAAAGTATAGGAACAGATATGTCTTTAAGTAAATTAAAGTAAATATTTGGTTGCATATCCCTTGTTTGCAATAACTACAGCAAGCCTGTGACTCACTGACATCACCAAATTGTTGATTCCTTCTTTTGTGATGCTTTTCCAGGCTTTTAATGCAGCCTCTTTCAGTTTTTGTTTGTTTCAGGGGGTTTCTCCCTTCAGTCTCCTCTTCAGGAGGTAAAATGCATGCTCAATTGGATTAAGATCAGGACCTTCCCCTTTTCCCCCCCTTGATAAAGTCCTTTGTTGAGTCTGCAGTGTGTTTTGGATCATTGTCGTGCTGCATGATGAAGTTCCTCCTGATTAATTTGGATGCATTTCTCTGTAAATTGGCAGACAAAATGTTCCTGTAAACTTCTGAATTAATTCTGCTGCTTCCATCATGAGTTACATCATCAATCAAGATTAGTGAACCTGTTCCAGAAGCAGACATGCAAGCCCAAGCCACTACCTCCATCATGCTTCACTGATAAGCTTGTATGTTTTGGATCATGAGCAGATCCTTTCTTTCTCCACATTTTGGACTTTCTATCACTTTGGTAGAGGTTAATCTTGGTTCCAGAACTTTTGTGTCTCATCTCTGTATTATTATTATCATTTATTATTATTTTTTTTTTTTGCAAATTCCAATCTGACTCTCATTTATACTTCTGATGAGTGGTTTCCATCTTGTGATTGTGAAGGTTGTTGGTGATGTCACCGACTGTTGTTTTGGGGGTTTTCTTCACAGCTCTCACAGTGTTTCTGTTATCAGCTGTTGTTGTTTTCCTTGGCCGACCCATTCGGTGGTTTCTTTCATTTTCAGGACATTGCAACAAATTTATTGTTCTGTTGGCTATTGTGTAATGCCTCTTTTCTCAGCTTCAAACCGGCTTGCTTTTCTCCCATATACAGCTCTTTGATCTTCATGTTGGCTTATCCTTTTTAACAACAAATTCAGTCTTTACAGGTAAAACTGAAGGCTAAAGCCCATAGTAGATGTTCAGAGCTATTTATTGTTTAAACAATCAATCTAACAGGACACACCTGGCTAACAAGAAACACCTGTTAGTCACGTGTTCCAATATTGGGTGGTCTGATACAAATTGTGCTATGTTCCATGTCATTTAAGACATCTGCATATGAAATACCAGCAAATCAAAGCTGAATCAATATCTGAAATATTCATCTTTTGATCTCAAACCCAAATGTCTTCAGTCTACAGCAAACAAACAAACAAACAAACTGGCTTTGCCATTCCAATAGTTTTGGAGGGGACTGTATGAGATTTTTTTTAAAGTCTCTATTGTGTGATATTACTTGAAATAGCATTAAAAAAAGAGAGAGACATTTCTGACATATTGATTTGCACTTGTGAGGAAAAAAGTTGCATGAAAATAATTCATAATAATAATATGAGAAATAAAGAGTAATAATTCTACAACTTATAATGCAAATTATTAACTTGCAATTGAGAGAATAAAAATCACACAATTGCAGGATAGTAAATTGTGTGATTAAAAAAATAGCAGTTCCACGAAAAATCTTGCAATTAAGAGATAAAAAGTCTCAACTGTGAATATTAACTGGCAATTCCAAAAAAAAAAAAAATGGCACAATTGTGAGAGAAATCTGTGTAGTATTTTCTCATGCAGGCAGAAGCGATCTTCCTCGATGAGTGTATACTTAGAAGAAATAAAACATGCTGAGATGAAAAGGGTATAATGACAGATGGGGAAGAAGGCTTAAAAAAGGCCATGTTTGTAGTAGATAGCAACCCAGTGAGCTTCCTCACCTCTTGCGCTCACCTCGGCCGCTCTCTGTGAAGCAAATCCAGCGTGTATTAGCCAGCAGGAAGTGCAATGCGCATGCATGTGTTTAACTGTGAATGTGAATGTGTGTTCCCGTCCATGCTTGTTAGCCAGTGCAGACTCCACTCCCCTGTGCCTCTGTGTCTGACCGGGGAGGATTATCAAAAATTCACACTCTTATGTAGATTCATACTGTCTCCTTCAGACCGGTGGAGAGGCAGAGCAAAAGATGAGAGAGGCACAGGAGCGATGGAGGAGAGGCACAGGAGCTTGCCTGGAGCTGCACCCAAACATCAAGAGAGTCTGAAAGTAATGACCTGAGTTCTGTTCATCATCTCTCTCACTTTCTTTCTCTCTCTCTGCTCCCACAGCCGGCAGACCCTGCAGCCTTATGATGGACCCTCAGGCTATTCAACTCACACACACAAACACACACACACACACATATATATATATATATATATATATATACACTCACCGATCAGCCATAATATTAAAACCACCTACCTAATATTGTGTAGGTCCCCTTGTGCTGCCAAAACAGCTCTGACCCATCGAGGCATGGATTCCACAAGACCTCTGAAGGTATGCTGTGGTATCTGGCACTAAGATGTTAGCAGCAGATCCTTTAAGTCCTGTAAGTTGCAAGGTGGCGCCTCCATGGATCAGACTTGTTTGTCCAGCACAGGATTCAGTATTCATCAGACCAGGCCATCTTTTTCCATTGCTCCATACTCCAGTTCTGATGCTCACGTGCCCATTGTAGGTGCTTTCAGTGGTGGACAGGGGTCAGCATGGGCACTCTGACCGGTCTGCGGCTTCACAGCCCCATACTCAGCAAGCAGGGATGCACTGTGTGTTCTGACACCTTTCTATCATAGCCAGCATTAACGTTTTCAGCTATTTGTGCTACTGTAGCTCTTCTGTGGGATCGAACCAGACGGGCTAGCCTTCACTCCCAGTGTGTATCAATGAGCCTTTGGCATTGGTTCACTGGTTGTCCTTCCTTGGACCATTTTTGGTGGGTATTAACCACTGCATACCGGGAACACCTCACAAGATCTTTTTGGAGATGCTCTGACCCAGTCGTCTAGCTATAACAATTTGGCCCTTGTCAAAGTCGCTCAGATCCTTACGCTTGCCCATTTTTCCTGCTTCCAACACATCAACTTCGAGAACTGACTGTTCACTTGCTGCCTAATATATCCCACCCATTTCAACTGTCAGTTGTCTATCTATCTATCAATATATATATATATATATATATATATATATATATATATATATATATATATATATATATATATATATATATATATATCATCATTATTGGGTACTTTCAATTGGAAGGTCGCTGTCCCGAACACTAACCCCTAAATTTCAACTTATGAAAATGATATTGAAATAATGTTCGCATTTTATTCTTGTTGTTTTTAAAAAATATATCTTTTTTTTTTTTAAAGGTAAGTTCAAATAAAAATTATTGAATATTTTCTTTGTAAATCATGAAACTTTATTGAAAAAAATGTGTCCCGCATTTTCATGTCACTACCGAAACATGTATGCTTTAGTCCATTGGCTGAGACTGATTTGAAGCACACACCATACATTTTTGATCAGGAAATATTCCTGTGTCCTTCTCTCTTATAGCTACATGGTGAGTAGATGAGGTCCCATCATTTTGAGGTAAATGTGTTTAAAAATCTGAAAATCTGTGTGTAACTTTAAGGAATGTCACTACCAAACACTTTTTTTTTCTGCAATTAAGCAAACTTTTTTGGGGTGTTATTCTATTAAATGTAGTTTTTATGCATGTACAACTGTTCAGAACTGTGCTAGCTAACCATGTGCTGATTACCATCTTTGAGCTAGGCTCAAAAGTTTCTAACATTGTCACTACCAAAACAGTCACGACCAAAACATGTGTTGAAGTCTCAGCCAATGGACTAAAACATACGCAACAGTGAATTATACCAGGCAAAACATGGTATATGTTAAACTGGAAGCCAACAGTTTTAAAAAGTCTAATCTGAATGCTTCCAGTCTTCTGGCTAGTTTTCCATGATGAGATGGAAAGTTGCAGTGCAGTCTAGCACACATGCCCTTCATCATGTTTGGCACAGGTGCAGAGGGACCTTTTATCATCTGTGTGTGTGTATATACGTACAGTAAAAGTGGATGTCAAGTGTAATTGAAATTCCACAGCGGGCCTCTGCTGTCCTTCCTAATAGCAGCATATTTAAGATAACAGTGGCCTCTCAGATTCCACAATCTGCATGAACTCTGCCTGTCTGCATTCTCCCTCTCTCTCTCTCTGTAAGGTTTCGTTTAAACAAATTCTCCAGGATTTTTCAGCCTAATCTATTTTCACCACATCTGTAGTGTACACACAGTTTCCAAGTATGTACTGAGAAAAGAACTGAAAACCTGTTTACTCAAACGTCCCTTATAATGGAAGTTCCATCAGTGGGCCCTTTTCACATATCTAAAATTCATGCTGCTGGAACTAGCCTTCTGAACACCAATAGTCAAGTCCAACACTGTTTCTGAGACGTGTTAAATGAAAAACTGCAAACTGCAGTAGAATCAAAGAAACAACTGGAACTGGCCTTACAAATATTCTTTTAGTCGTATATGTACTACATTTTTTGAGACTTTGATGCACTGTAAAACCGGATAAGTTCATTTAACTCCAAAAATTTGAGGTAATTAGTTTCCTCAAATTTTTGGAGTTAAATGAACTATCCGGTTTTACAGTGCATCAAAGTCTCAAAAAATTTAGTACATATACGACTAAAAGAATATTTGTAAGGCTTATAAGGAGTCTACTTGTGTTTCGTGGTTACTTTACAATCACAAGGCTTCTCTAGAATATTTATGAAATATCTCCCATTAACAGGTCATGCTGTTTTGTGTTTTTTCCCCACTGGGTCTGCTCTGGCCAATTAGATAGTGAGAGACGTTTTTGCTAATGCCCAAGTTACTCCAACCACTTCCAGCAAATATCCACTCAACCAATGAAAAAGTGTTTTGAAGATCCTGACTTGTCTTTTAATTGCTTAGGAATGATTTTTTTCTGGGACCAGACTGCATTATCACATATAACTACATACCTAGCCACTCATCAATTGTGTTAACATCAGTTAATGTTGTCTTGCCCTGAGAGTTGTGAATGAATTCTGAACGCATATCTGAAGATTTGTCTCAGCAACATTGACAAAGATGAGGTGAAAAAACTTTCCACTGCATGTGAAGTTGATTATAAGACTGTATATCGCTGTGGTAAATAATTGGGTACTGGAAATTGTTACCTGCATCTGCTGTACATACTTCTGTTTTTTTGTTGTTGTTGTTGTTTTTTTGTTGTTGTTTTTTTATTTGTGTGAAAAGGGCACATAATTGTGTAATATATGTGATGATCTAACAACAATTAAAAACTACACCTCTAACAATAAAGGTCATAGAATGAGACACACATGACAAGTCTTTCCAAAGCTGTTATTATGGCTTTGTATACAAAAAGCAGCTCTGGGCACTCACACTTTCCTGAAGGTTTTGTGGTATCCAAGCAACACCAGACCCATACAACTACAATGGTAACACATAACCACAAATTCTAATTATACAGACCTTGTGTGATAACAATCCACAACAATATGAATTTCACATCATTTGTACTGATGTAATTAGCATGGCTCAAGGTCCCTTTCCAGAACCTTCACATTGACTGTCCCTCAGTGGTGGAATGAACTTCTAACCTCAATCCGGACCGCCGAATCTGTCACTATCTTCAAAAAACAGCTAAAGACCTAACTCTTCTGTGAACACCTAACCAACCCATAAAATGCCAACCCCACATTATCCATAAAAATAAAAAATACAATTAAAAACTTACTCTGGCTCTTACACCTCGACTCTGCTCACTTTTCTTTTCTAGAACTCAATTATAAATCTTGTATAGTAGCACTTCTTGTATTGTTCTCCACTTGATATATCGCTTTGCTTGTATTTCCTCATTTGTAAGTCGCTTCGGATAAAAGCGTGTGCTAAATGAATAAATTTAAATGTAATTAAGCAGTTGCCCTTGGACTTCCATTATTAGTGAGTTTTAGAGGAACAGTTTTTCAGTTCTTTATTAGTACAGGGATTAGCATGTAGTTGTATTTATACCAAGGTGCTGTTGAATTCTTGATTCTGATTAGTCAGAAGGTATTGATTTATTTTCGGTAACAGCAACTCGGACCGTACTTCCGGCTACAAGGCAAATCCTAGTGCTATATTAATTCGCTTGTTCTAATGTGTTATGCTATCATTTCTATAGTCACAACTTACACAGGGATTTGTATGGTAGATGCCAACTCATTTGACATTTTTGGAAGTAGTCCTTAGTGTCAGCATTTTGTAATACTCAGTAAAGTTGTTGCTTTGATTTTCCGACAAGACTGAAGGCGTTGCAGTTTCTACATCACAAGGGGAGGGAAAGGGGACCGGATAATATTTATAGCCGCTATAATGTGGCTGCTCTAATGTATTACGTCTTTCATGGATGTTCCAAAACATTAAACATAACTATAAATGGATAGAAATATGAAGTCGTTCCTGTTTTTTTTTCCCCCCTCTTTCAGCTGCTCACATTACGGATCACCACAGTGGATCACCCGTCCACATATTTTGATTCTGGCACCAGTTTTATGCCAGATGCCCTGCTGAAACAGTCCTCCGCATTTTCCAGGCCCGGACCGGCACTGAGAGTGCACTGACACGTGCAACCCTCCAGTGGATGGGGCTGGTTCCCTGACGGGGCCACGGTGGTGAGAGCACTGCATGCTAGCCACTAGTCCACCAGGGAATCACATATGATGTTGTTCTTTAATAAATTGTCACATATTGTTGTGGTATAAGAGGAATACAACACTTCAGAATGTGCAGCTAGTGGGAAATGATCAACTTCAGGGTGGTAACAGTGTCACACCAACGTTGGCTTTTCGATTCCCAGCCCACATGACTCCACATGCTGCAGTGTCCTTTGGCAAGAAAGGACTGAACCCCGAGTTGCTCCTGATGGCAAGCTAGCACCTTGCATGGCAGCTCTGCTACCATTAGTGTATGAGTGTGTGTGTGTGTGAATGGGTGAATGAAAAACAGTGTAAAGCGCTTTGTAGAAGGTTAAAAAAGGTTAAAAAAGCGCTATATTATTGCAGACCATATACCATTATTAAGCAATTACAAGGTAATGCTAGCAATTATATGTAAATGTACTGATTCATATACACACTAAAACCACGCATCAGTAGGAAATATGAAGTCATCCTCCTGCCTATTTCTCTCATCATGTTCTTTTCTTTTCATCACTATCCTCTTTCCTTGTCTCTGGCCACAAGCGGTCCTCTGGATCAATATGCCTATCCAGGTTGTGAATGGCCTGTGAATTGAAACTGCTTTCATGCCTTCACACCTTACTCTGTGTGTGTGTGTGTGTGTGTGTGTGTGTGTGTGTGAGAGAGAGAGAGAGAGAGAGAGAGAGAGAGAGAGAGAGAGAGAGAGATATCGGTGTCTAATGACTCTGTCTCCACTGCAGAGGCAGAGAGAGAGCTGTGATGTCATTTGATTCGATGTCATCAAGTGGATGGTGCTAAGTCTCCCAGGTGTTTTCAGCGTCCTCTCTGCGGTGCAGGCTGACAGGTTCGTTCCACCAGCAACTTATTCAACACACTCGTCACTCAGAGCTGCTGTTCACACACAAACAGACTGTGTGCTGAGAAAAAGCTCTCGGCTCGAGCGCTGCCAGCATCCTGAAATCAGGCTTAAACATCATGTTCCGTTCACTAGTTAGCGATGAATGTCCCGTCGACCCAGGCCATCTGCTACTAGCAAAAACACCATGTATACACTATGTACAGCCCAATTATTAGCAATATAAACAACACTGGATAGGTAGTTAGCAGTTTATCTAATTGCGTGTGTGTGTGTGTGTCCAGACAGTAAGTAAGACATATAGCCAGTGTGAGATCTTCATTAAGATTTAACACTTCTAATTCATCAGCTCAACACTATCACTGTAATATACATATACATATACATATTATTATTATTATTATTATTATTATTACTAGATTTAAACAACTTAACAGGTAAGAGCCGTGTTCTTGAAACTACAATGCATAACCCCTACTTATATCCATAATGACAATTGACATACACATTTATAAAGGCTTGTTCCTTTTCACTTTTGTCAATTTTGATGTCAAGTTAACATAACAAGTCATAGATTTTAGCTGATGTAAGGTTGGGTAATGACACTGTCTTGGCATGACATTGCGTGGAACATCATAATAACTGACACTGAGTCACATAATGCTGTTAATCTAAAATAGCTTGGAAATATATCACACTCTTAAAATCCTGCAAAAAACATACACTTAAGAAAGAAATAAAATAACAAATAACAAATAACAAAATGTTCCTGTGCTCAATTGGATTAAGATCAGGGCCTTCCACTTTCCCCCCCTTGATAAAGTCCTTTGTTGAGTCTGCAGTGTGTGTTTTGGATCATTGTCTTGCTGCATGATGAAGTTCCTCCTGATTCATTTGGATGCATTTCTCTGTAAATTATCAGACAAAATGTTTCTGTAAACTTCTGAATTCATTCTGCTGCGCCCATCATGAGTTACATCATCAATAAAGATTAGCGAGCCTGTACCAGAAGCAGCCATGCAAGCCCAAGCCACGACACTACCTCCACCATGCTTCACTGATGAGCTTGTATGTTTTGGATCATGAGCAGATCCTTTCTTCCTCCACGCTTTGGCCTTTCCATCACTTTTGTAGAGGTTCATCTTAGTTCCAGAACGTTTGCACCTCATCTCTGTATTTCTTTACGAATTCCAATCTGGCTTTCCCATTCTTACTGCTGATGAGTGGTTTGCATCTTGTGGTATGGCCTCTATATTTCTGCTCTCAGTCATCTTCAAATGGTGGATTGTGATACCTTCACCCCTGTCCTGTGGAGGTTTTTGATGTCACTGACTGTTTTTTTGGGGGGGTTTCTTCACAGCTCTCACAGTCAGCTGTTGTTGTTTTCCTTGGACAGCCCATTCAGTGGTTGTTGCTCAGTACTCCAGTGGTTTCTTTCTTTTTCAGGACATTGTAAATTGCTGTATTGGCTATGCCCAATGTTTGTGCAATGCCTCTGATTGATTTTTCCCTCTTTTCTCAGCTTCAAAATGGCTTGCTTTTCTCCCATATGCAGCTCTCTGATCTTCATGTTGGATTATCCTTTTTAACAACAAATGCAAAAGTCACAGGTGAAACTGGAGGCTAAATCCAAAAGTACATTTTCAGAGCTATTAAGTGTTTCAACATACAATCTAACAGGACACACCTGCCTAACAAGAAATACCTGTCAGTCATATATTCCAGTAGTTTTTTTTTTTTTTGTGTGTGTGTGTCATGCAGCGCTATCAACAATGCATTTGTACTGTACACTATAGATAATGGGAGAAGGCAAATTAACACAGTTATTTTAGTCACTAATTAAGGAACGGAACACTTGATGGTGTGCTTGTATAGAAAAGTTATCAACAACATGATGGCTTTACTCTTCTTAAACTGATTTGCCAGCAATTATTTATTAAAGTATGACACATCATATTTTTATTTACTTACAGTTATGTTTAATGTTGTAGAATTATCCGTGAAACAAAAAAAATGCTGCATGTTATACTACCGAAAAACTGCAAAGACTTTATGTCCTCACAAAAAAATATATTCTTTCATTCAACCACTTTATCCCAGTTAGGGTTGCAGGCAGTGCTTAATATTTAAATCTGCAGGTCCCAGTACACTAAGAAGATAGCGATAGTGTTTCTAGAATCTCACTTAGCTAATGGTATTGAATTCTGGTCCAGTAGGTAGGCCTATGTGATTGATCACACTGGTACAGCAACGTAATGTGTTTATCACAGTGAGTATTCTCAGTACAACGGGAAACATTTAAGGATTTCCCATTCTATCAGCTTATCAAAACAGAACTGGAGGCCTACTGTGCTCTCACCTCAATTAGCCACAGTACAAAACACATTTCCCCAAAGTACTTTGAAAACAAAGCAACGTTTCATACAGTGGGTCTACTAACAGTAAACGAACATTAACTGAACAACATAATCAAGCATCTTACCTGACACCAAATATTCCACGAAGCTGTGATGTCAGCGTCTTTCTCCTCTTCCCTGTGTCGTGTTTTGCTTTAAGTGTCTGTGGTGGTCCTGCGTCCCTTACGTATCCATGAGCGCACAAATGGCTCGGGATTGAACTTTGTAAGCGGTGGGTCATGATGTTCAAAATCATCAGAGACGAGATGGAGAAAGCCCGTTCGCGTGCCACTCGAGATTAGTATGGTATTCAGAGTCGCCATTAACTGCCTTAGTCCTTCTGGAACTTTTTGTGTATTTGAGTCCCTGTATTCCCTAAAAGTCTGAATGACTGTACATGGGCTGTTAACTCTATTTAATTCTTGGCAGTCAATCTCACTTTCAAAGTCATGCTCTACTTCACTAGCATCTTCTTCCACAGCGTTATCAGGCTAGAATTATCACCAGACCGCTTCATCAGTGACCTGCTTCCGCTCACTCTCTTGGACTCGTTCCTTTTTAAAAATTTTGCTCTGTTTTCACATTACCGTTGTTTTCGCTCTTTGTAAAAATACTGTTAATGATAACTGCTTTCTTTTTGCCATGACACACTGCCACGACTTGAATTTGAAATGATTACGTTATGGGAAAATGGCTATTGATCAGCTATTAGCAATGGTTAAGCAGCGGTAATATAAGATTAGCATTTTTATCGCAGTTTTTGTTGTTGTTCTATTTTACTTTTGGTGAACTGTTTGGTTTGATAATATTGCTGCGTGAGACTTTGAACATTCAACTGCAGATGTGGTCGATCCACATGAAAAGGTGTGCTATATTTTAGAGGTGTCCCTGCATTATACCCAGTGTTGCTGGGATGGGATCAAATTAAGCTCTTTTTGCAGGGGATCCGGAGCCCATTTCCAGCAACACTGGGTATAATGCAGGGACATATCATGGACTTAATACCAGACCATCGCAAGGCATGTCACTCACCCACCTTGGGGAAATTTAGAGTATGAAATTGACCATGATTTTGAGAGGTGGGAGGCGACCAGACAATTTGGAGGATGTGGACACAGGAAGTACGTGAACCTCTGCACATGTGTATGATTACTAATGTTGCTAGTTCTTTTGCCTTTCACTTTGTATTTGTTTGACATTGGTACATGTAAACAAGTTATAATCATCTAACTGAAACTGAAAAAGTGTGTGTGTGTGTGTGTGTGTGTGTGTGTGTGAGAGAGAGAGAGAGAGAGAGAGAGAGAGAGAGAGAGAGAGAGATAGAAAGGGAGAGAGAGTGGGGGTTATAAGAGATTCATTTGCTTTGTGCTGAATGTCTTCGAAATTCAAAATTAATGGCCAGAAGCTCCCACATCCTGCTGTTTCTGTTCTGACTCTTGGTTTGTTTTGGCCCTCAGGAATGTTGCCAATTTATTCCAAGTTGTAAAAGATTTACGCCTGGAGAAGTCAGTGGTCTGCATGGGTCGGTTTAAGGCCTCCACACACAGCACTGCACCTACACGCGTACACACACTGGAGAATTCGATTTTTGAAATGTGTTTCTTAATGTAGTGTATAATCTATTCAGAAGAACAGTGTTGCATCGTGATACAATGCGTGAATTAAAATACATCCATTTGCGTGTCTTGGTTGTTGTGGAGTTGTGCTTGGGAATTGTGTGTAGCCTGAAGTGAAGGGTTTTGAAATAATCCAGAAAATATTTCTGTACATGTTGACCTTCAAAGTCTGCAGTGATACTGGTCAATACTTGCGTGTGTGTGTGTGTGTGTGTGTGTGTGTGTGTGTGTGTGTGTGATTGTATACTGAGATCTGGACTTTATAGAGCTTCGAGCTATTGTCTGAAATCAGTCAAGTTGGACGATGTTCTCAGTTTTCAGTTTCCAGGGGCAAAGCTCATACAACCAGAGAAATGCTAAACAGACTGGATAAATCAATCTTGCCCTTGTGTGTAAACTTTGAAAAGTCATTCTCTTAATTGACTCTGAATGCTGCTCGTATCGATAAAAGTAAAAACGTTAAGGGATACAGAAGAACCGGGTTCTGTTTCTACACGAAGATTGATGTGTGTCAGAAAGGATCAACTCTGTGTCCTCTATCAGGAACAAAGCCCATGTAAAAGCACCGTTTAATGATTCAGACATTTATTACAGCCATTCAGGTCCGTCACTTGCCTTTGACCCCGATGTCACTCATAAGGAAGGATGAGGGTCTTTCCATTCTGTTCTGTTCTTTTCTCATTCTGTCTGTCATTCTGTCACGAGCACTCTGATGCCAGGCTCGATGCTGCTGCTAATGGAGCATGATGCTAGCCTATGTTGTCTTGTATTACTGTAGTACTCTTACGAATGCGCATTGCTGAAAGGTTTGCGTTCGTATCAAATATTTTGGTGCATTTTGACTTCCATGCGTCCTTAAAACGTCCTCATTTGTCTGAAATGACATTTTTCACATGATTTCTTGTGTTACTGAAAATCTGTGAATATTGAAAATTGAATTCACGCAGCGTTAAAACTATATGAATTCTCAAGACTAACATCCAACATTGATTGGATGACTAATTAGCATATACTACATGATGACATTAAATAGAGTAGTTTCCTTATACCACAGCGCTGTTGAATTCTTGAATCTGATTGGTCAGAAGGTGTTATATTTTGTTATATATATATTACAGTAGCACTGACAGCTATAGTTATATAAGCAATAGCTTCAGCTACAAGACAAATCACAGGCTTCTATTTGTTTTGATATGTTATCGTTTCGTGTGAGTGTGTGTGATCGGTTTGTACCATGTCCAGGGTATCCCCCGCCTTGTGCCTCGAGTCCCCTGGGATAGGCTCCAGGATCCAGACCCTGTGTAAAATGAGAGGTACAGAAAATGTATGTATGGACATTATTATTTCTTATCCAATGTAATCTTTCCAGGAAGATAAAGCTTAGCCTAGCCATGATTAAAATATATATTTCCATTTCCAGCAAGTATTCTCACAACTGTGTGTGTGTGTGTGTGTGTGTGTGTGTGTGTGTGTGTATATATATATATATATATATATATATATATATATATATATATATATATATATATATATATATATATATTCTCATGTAATACGTTTTGAGCTTAGTTGAATCTGTCAATTCTTCTCCCTTCCAGTTTAAAACAATGCTTGTGGGCAGCTTTGGTTATTGGGTAATGTGCTCATGCGCAGTGAAACATTGCACAAACTCTGTCTTAGGCTATATAGTTTAAACAGAGAGTAGAAAAGTATTCATTTTGCAAGAGAGACGATGAGGAGGAAAATGACTGCCGACATTTAGAGTTGAAGTGAGAGTGCGTCAAGGTGACAGAAGAAATCTCGCTGATTTGAGAGAGGCAGAGAGAGAGAGCGAGTGAGAGGGACCTGTCTTTAATGACAGCATTGAGATTCCTTCCTATCCAATAAAGTGCATTCCTGCCCGCCAATTGGATGTAACTGCTCTGAAATGTGATTGCGCCTCTGAAAGGTGATATTGTTTCTCTCCACGGCACCTGTGACCCTCCGTAATTGTTCAGCTGATAAACCAGACGAGTGATGCAGGAGGGAAAAAAAGGGTGTCCCTTAGTCAGGCCTGCATTACAGCAATCTAAATCCTACTCATGATTTATGAGAGTGAAAAGGAGGATGAAAGCATGGAGTAGTGGTGCTGTGTTCTGCATAAAGAGAAAACACACAGAGACAGAGAGAGATTAGGACTGAATTTCTCGGCTCAGCGGGGTTATCATGATGTCTGCACCGGGCCCAAAGCTTTTATTAGATTTATTAGAGGCACCAGAGCTTATTAACTTCCCATCATTTGAGCAGCTCATAGAGATTGGACATTAGTCATCACACAGTACTTCATAACTGAAGCCAGCTTATGGTAAAACCATTATACATGTTCATGCTGCAAGTATGGGGAAACTTATTATGTGTGTATGATCATTTATATCAATACATATATCCAGTTTGGGGTCAGAGGACACCACTTTATTAGGAACACCTATATACTTGCTCATTCATGCAGTTAACCAATTATTAGTTAGTGGTGTGGTGTCATGTGCATTGTATAAAATCATGCAGATAGTGGTCAATAGCTTTAGGTAATGTTCACATCAAATATCAGAACTGGGATTTCAGGGATTTTGGCCTAGGCGGGGTTGTTAGTGCCTGACAGGCTGGTTTGAGTAGAAATCAGAAATCTCCTCGGATTTTCATAAATAACAATCTCTAGAATTCACAAAGAATGGTGTGAAAAGCAAAAAAAACATCCACAGAGAGGCAGTTCTGTGTGCAGAAATGTTTTTTTGTTTGTTTGTTTGTTTTTTTGATGACAGGAGAATGGCTAGACTGGTTCAATCTGACATAATTACTGTAAAAATATGGTTGATTTTTATTATTTGTTATGCTTATATTGCAGTGAATTTGTCAATTTCTAATTTCTGAATAAGTTAGAATTTTCCCCAGATTTTGGTTTCAGATACTAGACCTAGCTCTGAAACCAGTGGAATCTCAAAACCCAATTTTTAAAAGCAGAACGCTACTATAGAGGACTTATTTCTGTGAAAATTTCAGGTTTGTATGTGGTTCCCCACCAGAGATATTCAACCTGAATGTGAGGGGAATGTTTTCTTTTAATGTCCCCATTAAAAAAACACACATAATGATAAAAAGAGAAGTCTCAAACCTGAAATGTTCTACATGCCCACTATACTTACCCAGATACCCCCTGAAAAAATTAAGACTGAGACTCGAATCCTTCCCATTATAAACTGACACTAATAGTGGAACTGTGAGCAATCTTGAGGATTACATTTAGACTTAAGTTCTAAGTCTAAGGAGCATGAATGTGCAAAATGTTTCTATATGTACCTGCACCTGTAATGTGCTCTAGAGATCAATTTTTGTTCCAAGGAGCTAGGCCCACCCGGAGCCGAGATACCGAGGTTCTTATAACCAGCTGTGTAACCAAAATTTGTTATGTGCTAAGACACAAAGATGGTGCAGTTAAACCAAGTAATTTTTTATTTTATTTTATTTTTATTTATTTTTTTTTAATGGTGGTTTTGCAATGATAATACATAGTACATGTAATCGCTTTTAAAAAATTAGTAAATTTAAAACCGGTCAAGCAACCAAATTTTACAATTATTGGAGCACTTGAGATGGAGTGACCAGAATAGCGTCTCAGAATGCACAACACGTTAAAACTACAAAACTATGAGCTACAAGATCAGATTCCACTCCTCTCATCCAAGAAAAGGAATCTGAGGCTTCACTGGCCACAGACTCACCCAAACTAGATAGATGAAGATTGGAAAAAATGTTGCCTGGTTTCAGGAACACTGGGTGCACCCCGGGTGCATTGAAGGGCATCTCACACACACACATAAACACACACACACACACACACACACACTGTGGAGCAATTTAGAGTAGTCTATTCACCTGCCTCTAGGATTTTGTGAGGTGAGAAGGAACTCTGTGACATTGAGAACATGTGAAACTCTGCACAGACAGTAACTGGAGCTCAGGACTGAACCCTGTACCCTGGAGCTGTGAGGCACCAACACTACCTGCTGCACCACCAGGTCACCCGCCATATAACTACATTCTGTACCTTTTCCGCTTACCTCCACCTTAGTTCCAGCATCATAAGCAAGCAGTTTTTAAGGGTTTAAACACTATTAAGGGAATTAAATGGAAATGCAGAGTGGCAGTCAGTATTTAGATTATTTCTTTATTTTTGTCACCATCTCTTTCTCTCCGTCTGCTTCTCTTTCTTACTCACTGACCTTATCTCTGTAACCCTAATGACTGTGCAAATGGCATTTTGCCCGCAGGAATGCCTGAGAAAAATCCAGTTCCCTGGTCTGGCCAGCTTGGTGGTCTAGATATCTCTACCTATGCTTCACACACACACACACACACACACACTGATGGAAATCTTTTCCGTAATTCGGATTATTTGGCTGACCAAAAAATAGCTCTGAATGCCTCTGCATTTTTGATTTCTAAACGTTGCAGTATTATGACCCAGTAATTGTTCTTCTTCTTCTTTAACTATGACTATTTGTTTTATGTAATCTTTACTCTCTACTCGAAATGAAAATATCATTACTTCACATTGCAGTTTATAAAATCCTTTTTTTTTTTTTTACCATCGCACTATTGAACTGAATTCTCTGATCTGACTTGTGTTGATGTAAATTTCTACAACAGCAGCTATACAATAATCCTGGCTGCAAAGTTTATAATAATTTGCTCATATGAATATGTCGAGGTTTCTCTGTTAACAACTAATTCGCAGGGCGAACGCTTCACATAAACAAATATTAATGATAAACAGATTAAATAAAATGTGCTGCTCTTTGTGTAATCATTGATCTGGTGGGGATCTGATTCTGTAAGGAGATGTTTATTTAACATTTATAGAAAGAGCACTTTGTAGAAGTTTTCCACCATGGGGACGTCTTCAGCACCGAGGAGGTCTGGTTTCTTGATAACACAAAGTGAAATGTAACTATAAATGGATAAAAATAAAGGCTATGACATTAAATAATTCATAAAGTATGTGAAGTATGACATAAATTCATAAGTAATAAATAAAGAATTGTAATTGTAATAGCATAGAGCTCGTGGTAAGAGGATTTTTTAAAAAGCCTTCAGAGTTGTAAGATTAACTTCGCTTCATATCGGGCCACATCACACCACATGCCATTGATTATTTTCCCAAAAGATCATGCCTGCACATGTTTTATTCCTTATTAAATAATTATTATATCAGCAGCACTGTACAGTAAGCCTCCCTGCGTTCATTTTATCATGTCTGTGTTTCGTTAAGAGAAATTTATTTTCATTGATCCCGATGATTCATCACCTCCTCACTAAATGTGGCTACATGCACCACTGATACAAACAAACAGCTCAAGTGTTGAAAAGAGATTTCAGGAGAAGCGCTTTGATTGAATTACACCAAACGGCATTGTCTACAACTCCGAAAAAGAAATATAAGAAGAAAAGAAAAGCTTGTATACTGGTATGTGAGCCGATGATCAATTTTCACCTAAAAGTCTCTTTTATGAGAATCACTAACACACACACACACACACACACACACACACACACACACACACACACACCTATTTCTGAAAGAAAATGACTCTCTCGCTCCTAACGAGTTCCTCTACTACACTTCAGCACAAATTAAACACCTTAATTCTGTTTAATTCATTCTCAATAGTTGGGAAACAAATTTCACACCTAGTTGTTGTGCTACATATTTAATATAACCGCAGTACTTGTTGAATTATTAGAAGACCATTAAAAGGTATGTTGAGTAAAGCTGAACAGTGATGTCAGTCTGCCATCTCTAGGTAATTTGAAACACTTCCGTTCCCTGCAATACTGCATTTTTTATATCATAGAAATGAGATCATATACAAAAATTCTCCATGGTGTCTGTACCTCGAGTGGGCTGGGTGAACCTGTGATTTACACCGATCATCAGTGTGAGAGAGTTTTTCACACCTTTTGAGTTGAAATGAAAATTTTACACGTAAAAAATTAGCCAGGAAACGGTCGGTCTTCCAGAACATCATCACCATCATCGCTGAAGTAATTACGGATCAGACAAGACGAGGAGAAGTATCTCATTTTTTAAAAAAAATAATGCACATTGAAATGAGGATATGAGCTCTCTTTATGGCACCCATGAATCAGTCTTTATCCAGCTGTTCAGTCAGTAATCCCGGGCCATGATGGGCCGCGCGTGATGTTTAATTTAGCGAGCCACCAGGAAATAGATTCCAGATCCGAGATATCCCTCATTATCTTTGATAAAGTGAGAAGTTCTTTGCTTGAACGGCTCTTCCTTGTGACTTTACAGGCACGTGCGGGATGAGGGATGCCCTTATCGCCTGTTTTCATTAGTTAATTAAACTCAGCTGTGTTAATTGATTAATTAATTAAGCAATCGCTGCTCTTTATCCTAAAGCGCCATTATTTCCTGCTGTTGTTCTCTCTGCTGTTAATGACGTTTATGCTGATGCTAATGATATAGCCCGAGAGCAGGAAATTGGCCACAATGGCCTGAGCAGAAACCCCGCAGTTTTAGAACCGTGACCTCTGACCTGTCGGTTAATAATTTAGGTGATCACAGGGCTGGTTTCCATTTGCCTGTTCATTAGCGTGTTGTATCTGAAGCAGAAGCACCTCTTTTGATACGTGTGTGTGATTCATGACCCCATTGACACGACTCTCCCCGGCATTTGTGCTTGTCTTTAAAGTGGATGGATAACAGCATATCGATTGTACTAGTCTGGTGCTGCTGTGAGTGTACACACTGCTGCATAGAACTATAAATGAGCTTTGCTGTGCTGGGCGTTCTCGGCGTCGTCCTCAATACATTACCATGGCAAAGGTCACGGCTACAAGCCCGCGGAGTCCCTTCTGATCACTTTTTTTTTTTTTAACCACATCAGCCTCCAATAGTGGCTGACCTTCTTGTGCACTACTGCATTTCTTTCATCATTACCCTTTCTCTATGTCCCCCAATGCACGTATCATTATCCGGTACAGAACTATGTGCTGTGTTTGTACTTTCTGCCGTGGCAGGGCAAAAAGGTTAAGCATTGTGTATTATATTGTGCATATCCATGCACAAAACTACAAATTCCAGCGCGGATTTAATAGCGATTGATTAAATTGCTTTGACTGAAGCCTCCCTGCCTTACTTTAGAGCCTGAATCTGACCGAATCCTCAAGCATATTTCATATTTTGTCAGCACTCCTCCATAATGCATACCCCATGCTGGCTTCTCAGCGAGTATGACCTTGCGCATGAGTCAGACTGTGCATCTCTAACACACTTATTCGCTCACTCCTCGGTGGAGTCTTCATCCTGGGCCTCTCTGATGACATCTGACACATCAATGATAGGATTTGGCCCCATATGCTGGATTAGGCTCATTTGGTTAGCATCGCATTATTGCATTATTGGTCCTGGGAGTCGGCCAGCTGATGCTGTGTCTGTCCCAGAGCCTGAATAGAAACGGACAAAGGAATACATCAGTAGCTTGAGATGGACGCTCAGCAGTCTGAGCACATCATGGAAGTTATGGGATTTTAGGCTTCCAGTGAGAATCAAACTCTTGCACTCATCTGTAATGTATTTACAACCCAACAAAAGCCCCCCACCCCCTGCAACTAAGAAACAATATCTTATTCGTCCTATATTTTATTTCCTATAACTAGTGTTAGTTTTCAGAGATGTTATGACAATCAAACTTAACAATAATAAAAAATAATAATAAAAAAAAAGTTACAGTACATAAATAAAAAAAGCAAAATTTTTGTTTCTGAATGTGAAATACAGTGTGTAAGGAATTAAATAATATAGGAACATAATCAACAATAGGGAGGCGTGCGTGATATGCAAAGTGTTTTATTCCTCTTATACCACAGCGATTTGCTTTTAGAAGTTTTTTTTTTTTTTTTTTTTTTTTTTACCTTTGACAATTTTTCATTAATTAAAAAGTGACATGTCGTACCTTTTATAAATTTATAGGTAAATTTAATGTTGTGGAACGTTCGTGGAGTTAGTTCCTGTTAGTACTTATAAACTTATAAACTGTCTTTCCTTCATCAGTCTCTTTTTATTCTCTCTTCTGAAGGTAAATATAAACGCAGCTTGTCATGGTACTGAGGTGGAAAACAGTTACAATGTGCTGACCCAGGAGACACCTTCCAAAAATGTTAAATAAACATCTCCTTACAGAAAACTTCACCAAGTGAACAATCATACACCTTTACTATAGAAACCGTGACATATTAAAACGATTGCATTACTATGAATCTGTGATTAGAATTCCAACCAGAAATACAGTCAGAGCTGCTGTTATAGAAAACTAATCGACACCTTTGGACCAGATCTGATCAGAATAGGGCGGTTGTGGATCAGGTGGTAGAGCGGGTTGTACACTAATCGTAGGGTTGGCGGTTCGATTCCTGGCCCACGTGACTCCACATACCGAAGTGTCCTTGGGCAAGACACTGAACCCCAAGTTACTCCCGATGGCAAGTTAGCGCCTTGCATGGCTACCATTGGTGTGTGTGGGTGTGAATGGGTGAGTGAGAACCAGTGTAAAGTGCTATGGTTAAAAAAAGCTTAGTATAATTAATTTACCATAGAATCAAGAATTTAACAACACTGTCATTCAACAGATGTAAAAGTAGCTACTGTGACCAACTATAAATCTGCATTACTATAAACAAACAATACCCAGAAAACCCAGACACAGCAAAAACACTGTTTATGCATCAGTCTTCAAGTCTATATGCTATCCACACCTGCACATTTACACAAAAACACATAAATCTCAGTACTGTCAGTGTGAGAGAGTTGTTCGGGCAGCAGCTGGAGTCAGTCAGCTAGAGCGAGTACACCACCATACACCACAACCACACACACACACAGTACTGATACACATCACATCATCCCAGTCCATTCTTTGTGATTTGTGAGTACTGTTACAGATATATAAAACATGACATTAAATAATGCAAATGTCACGGGATGATACACCTGAACTCTGTAGGAAAGTTTGGCCTAAGAGCACAGTGCGGTGCCATCTCGTATTCCACTACGATCACAACAACCGATATGCAACAAGCAGCCTCGCTGTGATCCATATTTCATTTTGTTTGCATGTCCGATGTTTTGGGGCAACGCACTGTGAAATATTTAGTGCTGATTTAGAAGAAAAGATGGCAGAACTGGCACATCCTATCCCTCAGGACGAGGAACGGACAAACCCAAACTGTTTCATTAGGATAGTTTACATGGCTTTAGGAACCATGTTTTTGTCATGAGAGGGCAGTGTGTGTGTGTGTGTGTGTGTGTGTGTGTGTGTGTGTGTGTGTGTGTGTGGGAAGGCCTCAGCGGACAAAGCTGCTCGAGCATTTATTACAGAGTGAGCATGGTTCAGCATTCATACAGCGAAGGTCTTCTGTTTCACGCTTCTCAGGGAGCAAAGGCCAGCATCAGTTATCGATTTTCACATCCTAATGATTACAAAGCTAAAAACAAAGCAGGAACTGATGCTGGATCAGCTCTATTGAGCTTAATTTCTCCTTCGGGAAAGAAAGCGAAGAATGTCATCTGACAGTTACAGGCCTTTTAAACATTCATGGTTTGGTGACTACGTGTGCGACTTCCACGGGGCTTTGTTTGCTGTTACATTTTTGCATTAGGACAGCAAATCTAGACAAAATTGATTTATTGCACGAACCAAAGAATTCAGCCATATAAGAAACATCTGGTGCATGCATTAGCACTAATCAGTTGTGGTTACATAACATCATATAAGGTGTATATTGGATACGCTGATGCCCTAATAATTACCTTAACACACACACACACACACACATGCACAAAACAATCTGGCTTGTGATTCAGTACTGTAATTGGCTTTCTGTTATAGGTAATGCAGTCAGCGGTTGTGTTGAGATTACGCAGCTGTGAGCAACACTACTGAGGTCATTATGATACATTATAGGCTTATTATATTTATCACACACATATGTGTAAAATTATTCCGCAATAGGTACAAGAAATAGTCATGTAATCATAATGTATGGCAGCATTCCCAGAGAGGTTTCTTTGCTATGATAGATGAGGACACAATAGATTTATTAGCTCTCCTAAAAAATAAAAACATAGCCACTAGTATTAAGTAATAATGATATACATTAGTATTTAATATCCTTATTGTTCTATAACATAATAGAAAATGTTGTTGACATTAAGGGAACAGTCCTCTCCTAGCTCAGGTCTTATCTGACCGATCGCTATCAGTTTATAGATGTAAATGAAGACTTCTCCATGCATACAGAGGTTACCTTTGGAGTTCCACAGGGTTCTGTTTTAGGCCCACTGCTTTTTACTTTATATATGCTACCCCTAGGACAAATTATTCGTAAGTATGGAATTAGCTTCCACTGTTATGCTGATGATACACAGTTGTATGTTTCAGCAAAGCCAGAGGACAGACAGAAGCTTAGTAAAGTTGAGGATTGTGTAAAGGACATTAGACATTGGATGTTAACTAACTTCCTTTTACTTAATTCTGATAAAACAGAAATACTATTATTAGGATCACGTGTAGCTAGAAATAATCTTTCTGATCACATGGTTACTTTGGATGGACTTTCTGTTTCATCATGTACAGCAGTTAAAGACCTTGGAGTGATTATTGACTCCAGCCTATCATTTGACGCTCATGTAGATAATATTACTAGGATAGCCTTCTTTCATCTCAGAAATATTGCTAAGATAAGAAACATATTGTCACTACATGATGCAGAAATACTAGTTCATGCATTCGTCACCTCTAGATTAGATTACTGTAATGCCATACTGTCTGGAAGTTCCAGTAGGAATATAAACTAACTCCAGTTAGTCCAGAATGCAGCTGCTAGAGTCCTAACTAGAACTAGAAGATACGACCACATCACACCGATATTATCAATACAGCATTGGCTCCCAATGAAATCTCGCATTAATTATAAAATTCTATTATTAACCTATAAAGCACTAAACGGTCTCGCGCCACAATATCTAAGCGACCTTTTGGTTTTATATGATCCGCCACGCCTACTTAGATCAAAAGATGCAGGCTATTTGACGGTACCTCGAATAGTGAAGGCTACAGCAGGGGGAAGAGCTTTCTCTTATAGAGCCCCACAGTTATGGAACAGTCTTCCTATTAGTGTTCGAGACTCAGACACAGTCTCAGTGTTTAAGTCTAGGCTTAAAACGTATTTGTTTACTCAAGCCTACCCTGACTAGATTCTGTTCTACTACTTCGCAGTCATAATTATCTTTTCTCTCCCTCTCTCCTTCTGCCGAGCCCCACACGATTCTATGGCGATACTAGAGATCCAGATCCTTTCCGCCTCTGGATGGAGCTCAAATCTTCAATTCCAGACTACTGGGACTACGGCTGCTCCTAACGCCATACAGACTTCATATAAGTCAATAATGAACTTTTTCACACTATCTGTTGTTACCCAGATGAGGACGGGTTCCCTTCTGAGTCGGGTTCCTCTCAAGGTTTCTTCCTCTTAAAACATCTTAGGGAGTTTTTCCTTGCCACCGTCGCCACTCAGTGGCTTGCTCAGTTGGGATAAATTTGCACCTTTAATATGTGTATACCATGTTGATATTTCTGTAAAGCTGCTTTGAGACAGTGTCTATTGTAAAAAGCGCTATACAAATAAAATTGAATTGAATTGAATTGAATTGAATAATAAGTATTAGGGATTGCATAGACTTGGTGGTCAGGGAAAATAAACAGTGGGGCAGACAGTAAAGAAAGTTTTTTTTGTTGTTGTTTTCTTCTTGAGGAATCCCATCCTCTCTGTCATTTGTGTACATGCTTTAGACATGTTATCCTTTATCTAAGAAAGAACCGTCATTGAGCTACAAGGAAAGAAGTGTTGATGGACATGAGCTACAATTCTGTGCACTCTCAGTTCCAAAATGAATTATTTCAGCTGAGTGCATAAAAGTATCGGTACAGACGTTAATAGTTTAACATTATACACGTTGATTTATTATGCTGCACATTACACTGATTTTTTTTTTTTTATATATTAACAGTGCAGCATGAAGTGCATTGAAGCTGGAAATATCATTTATATGTCTGTGTATGCCTTAACAAAATAAAAGCGTCCTGAATCGTTTTCTGATTTATCTATGGAAAAGACAAGTTGACTACTTTTATTTTATTTTATTACTGACCTGCAAGGAAAAATGAATAGTGGTGTAACGAAGAATAAGCATATTAGAAAGTGTTTGAGTAACAAATTTCTGAACTGATATTTCAAATAGTGACTAAAGATTTATCAGCTAATAGCAGTTGAATTAATAATTACTGCTTCAGGTTTGCTACTGTAAGCTATTATAGCTTATAGTTCTAAATAAATAAGTCAGTGGTATTTAGCAGAGGTGGGTAGTAACACACTATATGTACTTCATTACATTTACTTGAGTAACTTTTTGACAAAAAAAATTACTTTTAAGAGTATTTTTAACTGGCCATACTTATACTCTTACTCAAGCTCGTTTTTAATCACAGAAATGTACTTTTACCTCCGTTACTGTTAAATGTTAATGAATATAGTTTTAGTAATTAGTTGATGTCATTATTTATAATGAAGTTGTGAGTCTCGCGATACGCTGCAGTGGTCTGAATGCCGACGCACCAGCCGCTCAGTCCTGGAAGTTAATGGCTGAAGAACGGGAAGAAACGGGCGTGTTGACAGAGGCAGGACACCCACACATGCTAACACACAAACACTCACTCTCTCGCTACACACACTTTCTCTTCTGTTCTGTTCCATTGTCTGCTCTTTTGTTCTGCTGTCTTGTTTAAATGCAGATGCTGACAAGTTTGTGTTGTTAACATGTTATTAAATAAAGTAAGTCAACTATTATAAAAATTTTAGGGTTTTTTTTTTTTTGGTGGGGGCAGGGGGGCGGGTGTGTGAGATTAAGTGTTGAAAATGACAAAAGTGTGTTGGTATAGTGCTATAGAGTTATGATCGTCACTGTTCAAATCTTACAGCGGTATTGTCACTGTGAAACTCTTATAACACTAATTTAGTTTGTTTTGTTCAAGGTTCAGGAGACATAGCAGAGCTTCTGATGCTCATGTTTGTTCGATTTTTCAAATTTAAACCCACACTTAGCAATCACATCATCATCAATCTATAAAATCAAATGACTCCTATTCTGAGCTTAATCAGCAAGTAAATGTCGATGCTGCGATTTAAATCAGCCCAAAAAGTATCATCACACAACATTAAAAGTGCTAGCATTAAAATTGCTGCAAACAGTCTTAATGTCAATGAAACGTTTAGAAAAGTCGGTGGTGGTTTAGAGCATGTCAGTTGTCATAAGGTGCTTATGTAGGTGTTTTGTAGCGCTGTGAAGATCACCGTTATTAGAAATCAGAATGCAGTGAATCTAATGTTGTGCAGTAGGTAGCACTGAATCCTCACAGATCCAAGATTCCATGTATCAGATTGGGTTTTTCCTAATTTCTCCAGTTTCCTCCCACTTCCTAAAAGAAATGCTGGTACAGTAGTTGGATGGGCTGCAATAAATTACTCCTAGATGTGTGGTGCCCTGGTATTGTAGAACTGGACTGGGTATATTCCCACCTCACACACACCATCCAGTATGGGATCCGGATTCACTCTGACCTTCACCAGGAATAACTGGTTATTGAAGATGGATGAATGAATCAGTCTGACTGTCTGCACTGTGTCAGTTGTCCATCTCTTTGACACTTTCATTCGGCATGTTCAGTTGTTATTTATTTATTTGATTTGATTTTTTTTTTTTTTTTTTTTTTTTACAGTTTTAGATTTAGATTTTTTTCTGTGCCTGTGAGGCATGGGCGTTTCTTTCATACTCAGAGAAAAGGCATCTCTCTTCACTAAGATTTCTCTCGTAACTCAATTCTTTTCACTTCTATTAACACGTAATCCAATTACCGATTGGTCTGCCATGATTAAAAGCAGCTGCTTACATACTGCTGCTTGTGTCTGTGTGCTCTGTGTGTATATTTAAATATAGAGTAATAGTTTGTTTTTGGCCTTATGTTCTTCAAATGTTGAACCTCTTTGAGTAGCCCTTTCTCTTTCTTTCTTTCTCACTTTCTCTCTCATGTTTGATAGCCTAGCCAGTAAAGAAGGTGAGACCTGCTCCCATAAATCCCTGGTCACCTGATAAATTCCTGTTTTATGAACAGCACCGGGGCAACACACATGCTAATGTATGTTCAGGTCTGGCTGAAGCACTTCCTGACCGCTCCCTTCATGTAATTAATGAAGGGACTGTGATGTGAAATGAGAGGCCTGTTTTTCTCTGCTCAAGACCCAGAAAACTTCAGAGTTTATTAGTTGTGACTGTTCTCTTAATGATCTAATATGCTTAGAAGTTATTTTGAATTTTGCAAGTGTCCTTTTTCATCATTTCGAATGAGTAAGTTTTAAGAAAAGACACAAAGGTTTGTGTTCATTTGCTGTGGACTGATGCAGGTTCTGATGAGTAAGCATTCATTCCTTCCAGAGACTTCCAGGACATTTCTGTATAAAGTCATTTCAGTAACATTTTACTTAAGGGTGATTGTTAATAGAGATACATGACTTTTACATAAGTACTCCGTAACATCTAATATACACCTATGTTGACATTTACATAGGCAACATCTGTCTTTAAAGGCTGCTGTTGTCAGGGTTGATGTCAATGAAAAACCACCAGAGGCAAGCTGACATAGCATGAGAGTCAAGAGACATAGCAGCAAAGTCAATTTGACATAGCAACAGAGTCACGTTTATATACCACTAGTCAAGTTCATATAGTGCCATAGTTAAGTTGACATAACCCCAGAGGTAGGTTGACATAACACCAGAGTCAAGTGACATATAGCAACAGAGTCAAGTGACTTAACTGTAGAGGCAAGTTGACATAATACTAATAACAGATTTCGATGACACGTTTGTAACACTAATAACACTTCTTTTTATTGCACAATGGATTATTCATTGTACAATTATAAACATTGCATGGATCGTTCATAAATAATGTTTCAAGGTTTATATCAGAAATTGTTAGGTGACTTTAATGCAAAGATGGTCATGTACTACATAAACTCTCTAATATTAAGCTAACATAACACCAAAGCCAAGTGACATACCATCAGAGACAAATAGCACAAGAGTCAAGCTGACATAACACACAGTCAAGTGACACTGAACCAGAGTCAGGTAGATATAACACTAGAGTCAAGTGGCAGAGCACATTTGATATAACACTCTGGACAAGTTACTTAGAACTAGAGTCAAGTTAACATAATATATGCGTGAAGATGATATAACACCGGTAACAGATTTCAGTAACACTGTATTTAAACAATACTTAAATGGTTTCTTCATAATACACTAGCAAACACTGCATGAATCTGTCATAAAATGTTGTTGGAGAATTTATGTAAGGCATACTGTACATGTCAAAAACCTCTGAGGCGCCAATTAAAGACAGTCATACACTACGTACATTGACATAAAGACAGCCATATACTACCTCTAATCTCCACTAACAAGTTGATATATACATGCTTCTTAAATGATCCAGCATTAATTGATTAAAATTAATAATAAAAAGATCAATATTCATGAATGTTACAGTTAAGGGTTATTTTAATTAACATTTATACCACAACATTGTTGAACTGAATTCTCAATTCTGATTGGTCAGAAAGTGCTTGTGACAGCAGCTCTGACAGTATTTCCCAGTATGCACTCGTTTAGATAAATAATCATTTCTACAGTAATAACTCATTCACAGAGACTTAAACAAGGGATTAGTAACTTCATGTGATATAAAAAGGAATACATATTTTAGGATGTGCTGTTATAGGAAAATGGTCAAGTTGCTTCATCACACCAGTCTTTCACTGATAACACATTGTGTTTTACTCCTTATTTAACATTTGGTTAATGCTCTTATGGAAAATACATGCAATAAACACAAAAATACACAATTATGGAACTGAACAGTATTTATTAGAGATGCACCGATGTATCGGCCTATCATCGTATCAGCCGATAAAGCCAATTTTTTAATTGAAAAGTTTAAAAACATCTGACGATCGGGCCGATTATATCCTGTCAATCAAAAGAGAGCGGGAAAACCCATGGATTTCATGCTGTGTGTAAAGATGATGTCTCGTGTGTGGAATGACGACAAAACTGCAGTTTGTAATCTCTGTAATCTCTGCACCGCTAAAATTTCACACCGGAAGTGAGCAGCAGTGAAACGGCAGTTTCGGCTTCGGGTCTAATTTTTTTTTTTTTTGCCACACTGCTCGTGCTGAATTAAAGGGCCAGTACACCGTTGAAATATTTAAATGAAGATGAGTTGGCAAAAAAGTATATATCGCACAGAAAATTATATTTGCAGAGTAGTATATTTCATATCCAGTTAATGTTAACATATATAAAAGTTGATATTATATATTACCAGTTTGATGTCATTGATGACATAGAAATGCTTTTGTTTGTGGTGAGTGAATGTGAGCTTTTTGAAATGGAGAGAATAAAGTTTTTATTTGTGTTTCTTTCAGAATTGTGGAATTAATTATTATTAATTTAAAAGAATGTATAAAAGGCAGAACTATCGGTATCGGTATCGGCCGATGTCACTCTGAATAATCTGCTATTGGTATCGGCTGAGAAATTTAGTATCGGTGCATCTTTAGTATTTATAGTTTGGAGCTCCTGCCTGGAGTGACATGCCATTTACCTTTTCAATGAGCTGATATGAAAATGCGGAGAAAAAAAAAAGTTCCTTTCGAAAAAATAAAAATAAAAAAGCGCCAGCATGTGTAGAAGATCTGCACTTGTCTCATTAAGAGAGAGGAGTTACATACTAAAATTCCAGAAACGTCCCTGACACCATTGTATGTATACATTCACATACATTCATCTTGCGTTTATATTGATTTTGAATCCATAAATCTCTCTCAGTAGCCCTCGGGACATTTGGTTGTCTCGTATTTGAACCTCTTTTAAGAAAATGAAAAATGACAGTGTGAGCCCACATTGATTGAGACGTCCAGTACTGAATATCCTCAGTGTGTTTCTCTGATGAACTACTGTTCATTGTTCATTCTTAATAGTCTCTGCCTTTTGTCCTCTGCCACATGATGCCCTGCCTTACATCTTAATCACTTCAGCCCATGAGCAGCGCCTCCTGTTCTCCTCGTGACAATGACCCATGCCATCTCATTTCATACAGCACGACTGAAGCATATTTCTAAAAATATATTATTATTATTATTATTATTATTATTATTATTATTATTATTATTATTATTATTATTATTATTATTAATATCAGTGGGGGGGCTTTATTGTATAAATTTTTTTCTCACTATTTTGACTAAAACCTACACCTTGGCCCATTTTAATGTTTTATTCATATCTATCATAGGGCTTAATGGGTGGATAAGCCATTATAGCTAATTTGTTTCAACACTGAGAGAAAGGATTATGCATCAAGATGAGCCATTATGTCCATCTGTGTCAGAACGTGATTTAATATTCTACCCTGATGATCTTTGCCCTCTGCAATGGAATCTATGCCTGGCTTGTTTTCTTTCATCCAATCTCTCTGTCCAGTCATTTTATATGTATTTTGGTTGTAAAGTGATAATGTTTTTTCATAGTCAGTACATGAAGCTATTTTACGACTATGGAATGTCACAACTCCTTTTAAACATGATTTACCTCACGTTATCAAGGACGGGAACTCAATCTACAGTAAAAGTGCTCAAGGAGAAAAAAGAGTCAGGAGGAGGAAGTGACAATCCCTGATGACTATATCAACAAGAAATGTAAAAGTAAAATGATTCCATGTATGTGCTTCAATTGTGATAATAATGATGTGAAATTTTTTAGAATGTTATATTCATATGGGTTTCAACATATTTGGACTTGGCTGTTAAAAAAGCAATTTGAGGTTTTATGGGCAGGGGGTGTCGTGCTAGTATGGTTTGTATAGATGTTTAGAGATATTCCGGGTGTGGTGTATGTGACCAATAGATATGACTAATATTAGAAATAACATAGACTATTTTATTTTATTATCTCATCACCTGCATCAGCTGAGCTGTAATAGCGTCTGCCTCCTCAACCCCAGACCACTCAGTAATCTCTAACTCAACTCCACCTGTCAGTTAGACTCCTAAAACTAACCACAGCAAACAAAAAATCTTGATTATTTCTTTATTTATTCCGATGGAAGCCCCGAACCGCAAGTAAACTAAAATGTTTGTTTATTTATTTTCATAACTTGTGGTTAAAGGTTCATTTAGATTATACCATTTTTTAAAAAATCATATTATTAATGTTTTGTTATAGTGACAGTCTGCTTAGATATTATTTTTTGTTTGTTTGTTTGTTTGTTTGTTTCTTTGTTTACAGAAAAAACACAATAATAGTTAATAGTATAGCCCATATTATCTTCTACTGTACAGGCATGGATTAATTAGAATACTCCAAATGTAATAATAATCATAATATAATAAACATAATAATATATGTAATATAATAATAATAATAATAATAATAATAATAATAATAATAATAATAATTATTATTATTATTATTATTATTATTATTATTATTATTATTATTATTATTATTGTTAAATTTCATGAATTACCAATCATTAGATACAGTATCTGTACCAACAGAATTCCACTAAATCAACCTATGGTTTACTTGCTACAGCATACAGAATAATAATTAACATAATAATACATAATAATAATAACATAATAATAGCTAACATTCAATACATTAAGTCAAAAAAGAAGATAATATGTCAAAATAACAAGTGAAGTTGAAATAAGTTATTAAGTCAAAATAATGAACTTCTTGAATTAACAACTAATAATAAAAAGTATTATAATGAGTTATTAAGACAAATTATTGAGGTAATATTTCAAAATAGCAACATAATCTCTTGAAATAACTTTTACTTAGCAACTTTTTCATAACTTCAGGTCTACCTGCTCAGGTTTTCCATGATAAATGAGCATAAAAGTAATTCTGAGTTAGTATTGGAGTTACTATTTCTGCATTCACTTTGAATAAAGACTTTTTGGACAAGATGCTCCAAACCATTCTTGGACATATGACTAATCCCAATGGTCATATTTTTAGAAATAGTTTAATCTTGCCCAAAAATAGCAGAGCAAAGGCGGAGCTGCTTTTCTATAGATGTATAAATGCTTAGTCATGAGTAAAATTTTTAAAATGTGTTTTCATCTCCTGATAAACAGGAAAGCAAGTTATGCATGTCTGAGCTTCAATTCACTAGTGCAGTTTAGTTATACTGTGTATAGTTTGAGGCAGCTGAAAGAGCTTTCATAATGTCACCACATTTCACAGGCAATAAGAAACTGATATCGATTTAATTAATGCTGTTGTTTGCATTCTGCCACTTGAAAATCTGAGCAGTGAGTGGTGCTTTCAATAAATACGACCCAGCTTGGGAAAATAGTTTGCAACTATTTTTAAGCACTGGTTCAGCAGATCAGATTATGTTACTGTTTAAGATGTAGCATTACTCTGAATTTGCACAATTTGGTGGCTAGTAGTCACTCTCATCGGGTAATTAACACATTAATGAGTCGTTATTGGTCATATGAAAGTGAAATTCTTTTCTTCACATACCCAGCACGTCAGGAAGCTGGGGTCAGAGTGCAGGGTCAGCCATGATACAGCACCCCTGGAGCCGAGAGGGCTAAGGGCCTTGCTCAACAGAGGCAGCTAGGCAGTGCTGGGGCTTGAACCCCCAACCTTCCAATCAGTAACCCAGAGCATTAACCGCCAAGCCACCACTGCCCCCTGAAATGAGAATGTTTTCCCAGGTCTGGATGGTTCTTCTTTCTTAAATTTTGCTGCTTTTCCCATCTCCACATTCTCTGCATTCATTGTCACCACCTCGTAATTCTCAGAATGGATTATTAAAATAAATGTAATTTTCCTAGCAGGAAATATACTTTGGCACTGCATCAGATGTGTAGGAAATGTTGCTATAGTATATGCATCATGGAGGTCTAACCGATATAATCAATTAAACAACGAGTTTTTATTTTCCCTTCAACACAAAACTCATTTACTTTATAAAACCTTTAATGCATTCTTGTGAATTCTAGAATAAGCTCATAAAAGCTCAAGATTTACTTTTTAAAAACGCTGTTCAGTACTTATCCATGAACTGTGGTGTTTTTATTTATGTAAATAGCCTTCCCATGAAATGGCTTGCTGGCTGTGATTTGATTTCGTGCATTGATGTACTTCCTTCCGAAAAACAGGAAGTCAGAGTGATATCATCTTGAAGTGCTTGACTGACACAACAAAACAGCCAATAATATTCAAGATATGCAACATCCACACAGAATCTAAGCAAACCAGACAGTAGCTTAGCTTGCTAAATATGGAGACCAGCGATGATTCTAACAAGAGTCTTGTATTTACTCTAAATGATTGAAAATCCCTGACGGTTCTTGCTCGGTCTGAGGAAGCGACTTATTTCAGCTCTAAAGATCCCCAGAGTTTGTAAAACACCTCCGAAATGTCCTTGGCACATAACTCTGAACTTTAAAATTGCTTTAAAAACTTAACCCTAAAAATTGCATGCTCTTTGAAATGGATTAACTCCAACCATTTTTTTTTTCTTAACCAAGGAATGCTTGGAAAAACGAATAGTGTGTGGAAATACAATTCCAAAAACACAACAAAGAACCATGTTTGCTGCTAATTTACTGCTATTGTAGAGCAAGACTTTCATTTTCCCCAGAAGTGACAAACTATTAAATTAAAACGAGAATATCCACAAATTTATTTTTGGTATATTTTAAAAAATTCTAGATATAGAGGAGATAATAAAAAAGGGAACTCTAGACTCTACCATCTAGAGAATATCCCCTTTTTTTTTGTATGTGGTTGTTTTTTTTTCCAAATATGATATCATCATCAGTGTCCAATAGACAGGTAAAAAAATCTCTGAAACACCAATTTTGATTTCAGAGACACTTTAAAATAGCGTGTTATGAATAATATTGTGGCAAAAACGTTGGCAGTTTACAGTGAAGGTGCTGCTACTTGCAATGATTGTAGTGATTTGCTGGTTTCTGTGATAGTGTAATCTGTCATGGCCACAGACAAAAACAAGCACGTTTTGCCCAAAACACATTTGTACCCCCAGCACTGTCCTCATCTATATTTTAGTTTTACTCCAGTACTCACTACAGTTATGGAACTCTGTAGTATGTTTACCCATCGCTCTTGTCCTGAGGCCACAATGTGCAATAATGACAGACAATAGGAGACAGTGTGTTCTCGTAAAGGATCCTATTCACTCAACACGGCTGTGTGACTCCCTTTTACTACATGACCTCAAACGTCACAGTCCAAAACATTAGTGGGGGATGGAAAATCGCCACGCACTGGGATGCGTGACCCCCACGAACCCTACACACACTGGGAGCTTCGTGTCTTTTCAAAGGGCCTCTGTTAGCCTCTTGCATGGTGTGTGTAAGCGCCGCACAGATCTGATTTGTTCCTCTTGTAAATTTTGGTCTTTGGACGGGCTGTAAACAAGGCGAGGAGAAGGCAAGGCTAATAAAGGGAAGGGAGGGAAAAAAAAGGCTGGACTATGATTCTGTGTCTTTGTGTGAACTTGTGCAATCATGTGACTCGGACAACAATGGCGCCTTGCTTCAGCTCCACACAGTCCCTGATCATCATAAGAGGAAAATGAGATTAAACCAAGCATACTGGAGCACTTATTTTCATTTCCTTGCATCATATGATGAACTCTGCTCCCGACTGGAGGCCAGAGGGGGGACAAAATATGTCTGTTAATCTAACATTGTTGGACTATAGGAGTAAAGTAGTTGGACATCTACATATCTTTCAATTGTGCATATCTGTATCTTTTTTGTACTGTGATTTTTCTAGGTCTGGAAGGCTTTATGATAACTCAATTATCCAATCTCAAAAAACCTCCTCCTAACCTCATCAGTCCCCTAATCCCTGTCCCTGCTTCATCGTTTAGTACACCTAAATGTTCTCATTTGCCTGTAAATAATAAACACATTTACCCTATTTTTAAACATATTGAGCATAGCCCATTTCATGTACAATGCAGTGCTTTTCAAGACACATACACTGTATAGTCAAAGGTTTTGGGACACCCGAACATCACACCCGTATGTGGTTCTTCCCCAAACTGTTGCCACAGACGAAAGACGAAAGGAAACGATGGCCATTTGACAACAGCGTTTATATCAAATTTTATTCCATATGGTCATTTTGTGACTCTTTTGGATTTTCTTGCCATGTGCTCAAGAAGGTATCTAGATGACTCTTATGGTGGTTAGGTGCATAGAGATAGAGCATGATGTGAAACTTGCTAATATTTATTCCCATTTTGTCTTTAGCATTAAATAAAATAAAAATAAAAAAAACACAGAAATACAGCGTTCTCTGATTTTTAACATGAAGTAGGTGAGCATACTTTTAAAAACAATAATAATGCTAACAATGATAATAATGTTTTAAGCCTAAAACTATTTTCCCCATTAAATTATTCATAGCATTAGGTAACATTAACAAATGGTAATAAGCCATATGTAAATTTAACAGGTAATTAACACGTCAACATTAATTGATGTTTTTTGAATTTTAACTAAATAAGGACCAGCTGTATTTAACCACTGTTTATTCCACCTACACCCAAAAATAAGCCTACATGAAGTAATTGAAAATGAAGCATTGATAATTACTTGATAATTAACTCAGGGAGCTGCATGTACATACCAGTGAATAGAAACTTCAACCTCTTTTATGTATGAGAATTGTTAATGAAATTGTTAACAAAAGTTATGATTTACTAATGCTGAAGTTTATAGTTTGCCCATGTCAACTGCTTCCAAAAATACTGTTCGTTATTGTAAGGGAACATTATTCTATGATTGTTTGTGTTCTCACCCTGAAAAACATTCATACGTTGATTGGTGGTGCAGTCTGACATTGATCATGACAAAGCCTCAAACAAAATTAAGTCAGGAGGCTATCATGAGAGGCTTATGCTTCAGGCTACTATCTAGTGAAGTTTTAGAGTAACCTCTTAAAAGGCAGTTGAGGGTTACCATCATCCAGCAACTCTCCAGCAGCTCATTTTGAGTGGTCTTAGATGTACTTTTCTTCAACTGTTACAGTGGGTGTGTTTCCCATTATCATTGTCACAGTGTGAAAAGTGTCATATCATTAACCAGGGTTGCCAGGTTTCAG